>NC_058134.1:44839084-44846266 GCF_016433145.1 Gracilinanus agilis
TTCCTTCCTTCCTTCCTTCCTTCCTTCCTTCCTTCCTTCCTTCCTTCCTTCCTTCCTTCCTTCTTTCCTTCCTTCCTTCTTCTTCCTCTTTCTCCTTTTTTTTCCCTCCTCCTATTTCTTCTCCTCCCTCCACCTCCAACTGGCTTTCTACTCTATTTTTCCAGTCTGGACTGGTTCATTCCTTCTCCTTCCTCTCTTTAGATAGGCTGGTGATCTTCTGCTCTACAAATACTATGTTGTAACTGGGATAAATCTAAACCTATTCTCTCTAGGGATCTAGGTAGTATAAGGAATATATGTTGGGGCAGAAGTTTGTGCTTTTGTTCTAACCATATCTTCATAGTAAATATCTCTTTGTAAAAGCTATTGAAGTTATTTAGTTAAGTGGAACTGGGATACTAATCAATGGTGGTTAACAGTGTGTGTGAGTGAGAAAACACACTGGGAATTGGAGCAAAAGGAAATAGCATTAGAAAAAGATATTTCTAATCCCCCAAGGGTACCCTAGAATCTTGAGGGAGAAATACCATTGGCCTCATTCTGAGAGACTGAGTTCAGTATATTGCTGCCCAGAGATGTTGATCTATAAAATTGTATTTTACTTAATATTGATACTATTTAATTATCTATGAGACCTTGATGCATAATGTGATTTTTCTGCTTATCTCTCTTAACTGTTGCTATTGACTTGCTTTTCTTTTTCTCTTTCTTTTTCCCCCTGAAATCAAGATTGCCATTCATGCTTTTTTTGCATTCAGCTTAGACACAAATCCTGCTCCAATCTCCAAGATTTTTAAAGCTATGTGAACTTTCAGTACATTTCTTTTTTTTAAAAATAAATAATGATCTGGATTTTATTTATTTTTAAACCCTTAACCTCTGTATATTGGCTCCTAGGTGGAAGAGTGGTAAGGGTGGGCAATGGGGGTCAAGTGACTTGCCCAGGGTCACCCAGCTGGGAAGTGTCTGAGGCTGGATTTGAACACAGGACCTCCCATCTCTAGGCCTGGCTCTCAATCCACTGAGCTACCCAGCTGCCCCAGTACATTTCTTACAAGCAACAAATTCTCTTTAATGTGTCCACCTTAGGTCACTGCTATAGACATAATTTATCTACCCACAATTCAAAGCTAAATGCCACTCTTACCATTGTCGTAAGCCAAACTTGAACTCAGGGCAGTCTGTTGCTTAAACAAAAAATGAGGCAGCTAGGTGGTGCAGTTGAGTACTGGGTCTGGGGTCAGGAAGACAAATTCGATCTCAGTCACTAAAGCTGTGTGATCCTGTGCTAGTCACTTAACCTCTATTTGCCTCAGTTTCCTCATCTGTAAAATGAGGATAACAATAGCACCTACCTTCCAGCTTGTTGTGAGGAATGAATGAGATAATTACTTGTAAATTGCTTAGCACCAAGTAAGTGCTATATAATGTTAGCTGCTATTATTAGTTTTACTACTACTACTCTTAGCCATAGAAGAGTTAAGAAAAGGAGGATTAAATAGCATTCCAGACTCTGTGTTGGCCATATTGGCGTCCTGGCCAAGCCTGTGAAAGAGTCCCTCCTGCCTCCTTGTGGGCCGGCTTGGTATTTAGGCCACCAAGAAGGGAAGCCTGAACCTCTTAGTTCTCTAATCTAAAAAAGTCTTGAAGGTGGTGATTTCAAGGTCTTTTAAGGAAAAACTAGCCTAGCTTATATGACAGATGCTGCTCCTTCCACATCCCTGGCCATAAGCTAGATGTAATCTCTCCTTCTCCTGAACCCTAACCCTTTGCTCATTATACTTTCATATTTTACCTCCTTTTATAATTGTAAGGTGGGGGGGAGGGAGGAATCCAAAATAGACCCCAATGGTGATCAGGGCCTGAGAAAGCCTTGCTGTGTATTTATTCATGCACATAGCTTATTTCCCCTACTAGACTGTGGGTTCCAGAACCACAGAGACCATATCATCTTTCTAGCCCTCTCGGGGCCTGACAAAATGATTTGCACATAGTGGGTGGCCAAAAAATATTTTTAGAATGATGAATCAATTAGCAAACGAATGAATGAATATGTCGGAGGAGAGCTTACTGCCTCACAACATATCCACTTTGTCCAAGTATACGTCAAAGGGATCTTTTGTTGTTGCAAAAGCAAGCTGGAACATCTTTGCTTTTGTTTGTTTAAAATGGATCCTTAATAATCTTTCTGATAGGAGTGCCCCCTCCCTCCCCCCTGTCTCCTCCGCCCCCCCTCCCCAGCTAATTTATTCCAAAAGGGATCAGGCTCCTTGCCTACACCCTCAAGAATTCCGCCGCACATCGCGCCTCTCGCGCGCTCATTTCCGTGCTTTCCAGGCGCCTCCGATTCTCCCTGCCTGCAGTGTGGTGTCTTGGCCCCAATCTCACATTCGAATCGCGCTCGCACGTCTTCTGCTCTCAGCCCATCATCCCCTTCGCTCTCCATCTCCTCCGCCTTCCTCCTGCTGTTTTTTTCTGCCTGTGTGTCCTTTCGTTCCCGGCGATAACTTTCACTTTGGTGGCCCCTTTGCAGTTTTCCCTTCACGCTGTGCCTCGGGTCCACACTTCGGCTCAGCAGTTTAGCAGCTGGACCCTGGCCAGCTCGCACCAAAAGCCGCCTCGCTCAGCATCCCCCGAGCAGCTGGAGTCCTCTCCATCGCGGCGCCGCTGCAAGTGACACGCTGCCGTGTTTTCCGTGCAAATGCCAGCGCTGGCGAGAAACTCTCTACTGTGCATTTTGGTACATCCGAACACACGGATGCTTTTCATGAATCTGATCCCGGGAGCATTTTCTTATACAGACGACAGAAGAAGAGGACCGTCCATAAAAGCGCCTCTCATTAGACTTCCAGCTTATCTTGCGAGCGTATTTCACATTTAATAGTTTGAACGCTGCCCTGGCTCGTCTGAAGCCCTTCACGAAATGCCTTCTGCTCTTCTCTGAATGTTTGAAAACACGATCTCTGGACAAGATTTTCCTTCTCCCCCCCCCCCCCCCACCCCCTTTAGCATCACTAAAACAACCCCGCTCTTAGGATCTTCTTTATTCGGGGTCTTATCTGATCCAGTTTTTTTTTTTTGTTGTTGTTTGTTTTTTTGGAAGAGCCACCACAATCCAGGCACTAATAACAATAATGGCTAACTATAGCATTTACCATGAAGCAGGCACTTAAAATGATTATCTCATTTGGCTCTTAAAACAATCCTGCCAGATAGGTGCTATCATTATTACTAACATTAATAGTAGCAACTAATATTTAAATAGCTCCTACTATGTGCCAGGCACTGCGCTAAGTGCTTTATAGTTATTACACTGTATTGAATGCTGTGCTGTTACAGTTATTGTCTCATTTGAACATCCCTTTCAAGTAGGTGCTATTATTATTATTGCTAACATTAATAGTAGCAACAAAATTTAAATAGCGCCTACTATGTGCCAGGCACTAAGTGCTTTATAGTAATTACACTGTAAATAGTTCTAAGTGTTTTATAGTTATTACACTGTATTAAATGCTAAGTGCTCTTACAGTTATTATCTCATTTGAACATCCCTGTCAGATAGGTGCTATTATTATTACTAACATTAATAGTAGCAACTAATATTTAAATAGCTCCTACTATGTGCCAGGCACTGTACTAAATGCTTTACAGTTATTTTCTCATTTGATCCTTACAACAACTTTCAGATAGGTGCTATTATTATTATTATTATTTTAATAACTAACATTTAAATAGCTCCTACTATGTGCCAGGCACTATACTAAGTGCTTTATAGTTATTACACTGTATTAAATACTAAGTGCTGTTACAGTTATTGTTTCATTTGAACATTCCTGTGAGGTAGGTGCTATTATTATTACTAATATTAATAGTAACAACTAATATTTAAATAGTTCCTACTATGTGCCAGGCACTGTACTAAATGCTTTACAGTTATTTTCTCATTTGATCCTTACAACAACTTTCAGATAGGTGCTATTATTATTATTATTTTAATAACTAACATTTAAATAGCTCCTACTATGTGCCAGGCACTGTACAAAGTTCTAAGTGCTTTATAGTTATTATCTCATTTGCTCCTTACAACAACCCTGTCAGATAGATACTATTATTCATACTAATATTAATAGTAATAACTAGTATTTTAAAAGTTCCTACTATGTGCCAGACACTGTACTAAGTGCTTTATAGTTATTGTCTCATTTGATACTTACAACAACTTTCAGGTAGGTGCTATTATTATTATCTTAATAACTAACATTTATATGGCTCCTACTCTGTGCTAGGCATCATATTAAGGGATTTACAATTATCTCATTTGATTTTCATAACAGCCCTGTCAAGTAAGTGCTATCATTATTATTATTATTAATAATAACTGACATTTACATAATTCCTACTATGTGCCAAATAGGCATTTTGGTCATTTTTGTGTAATTTCAAATAATTTATTATATCTTATAGGTTCTCTCAAATCCTAGAGATTCCAGTGAAAAAAAGAATTTGAAGACATTTGAAACATCTGATGCAAAATAAGTGCTTTAGTCAAAATAACAGAGGACTCCATAACAGAAGACCAGGTTCAAGACTCTTAACACCTAATGTGTGACCTTGGTCAAATCGCTACATTTTCATGGGGCTCAGTTTCCTTATTTAGTAAAAACAAACAAAAAACAACTTTCAAATAGGAAGGAACCTAATTGATCTTTAAGGCTCCATTCCAGCTCCAACATTTTGTGATTCTCCTTCCCCCTTTTCCAGAATTTTCTGTTGCTGTTACATATTGCATTATTTTCCTCTCTTGATAGGTGTAAATTTTTTTGAAATAGAGATTAGTTTAGCCTATGACAGGATTGAATGGTCTGAGGATGGAAATGATATTGCTATTCGTACTGAAAAAATAATCAATAGGATGACAAGAGAATAAACATATTTTAAACCAAGCATGCAACTTGTCCACATTTTATTTCCCTTTCCTAACAAATCCACGTTGGTATTATTGGCTATGTTTTTTGTTTTGTTTTGACAAGCTGTCTACTTACAGAAAAAATGTATATATATCTTCTCCTCAGTTTTTTTTTCAAAAAAGTTTCTACATTTCCACACTATTTGATTGAGGATTGCAAATGCTAAGTGCAAATTTTTATAAGTCCAAATTCAAAATGAGGGCCACTTGAATTCTATTTTCTTGGCTCATTCTCTTTTGTTCTATCATGAGCCGGCAATGTCTTTGGTGTAATTTTGCATTAGGATGGGGGATATAGCTCGTGTATGTCTTTCCTTCATAAACAAAAAGAATTTATTGCCTTTGGAGTTGGCATCATTTCGATATGGCACTAAGATGCATGTTTTCATTTTTAAAAAATCCATGGAGGCTGCTCTGTCCATTATAGGAAACCCAGTTGGTAATATATCTTCATTAAAGTAATAGAAGGTTGGAAACTAGAATCAGGTGCCACACATTTTCCAATATAATCAACACAAACCTGATGTGAGAACTAAACAATTATTACTTTCCGAATTGGCCCTAGATTACCAAAAATGCAATTAAACTGAGAGAAGTAACACAGTGGGGTGTCACGTTTATTCTTTCTTAGTCATTTTCTACATCAGATTTTCTGGCTGTACAAAAAAAACAACACAACAGTCTTTCTCCTTGCTGAATAGCACAGATATTCCACTTAGGACAAGGGAATAAGGCTATCTTGGACCTCCTGGATCAGGCAGTCTTTTGGAGGAGAACTCAAATTTTCATAATGCCTTGGCACATAATAAATACTTGCTAATGTTGAATGAATGAAAGAAATTACATTCTTGAATGGACCTTGAGAGAGTCATACATGATGTCCCCCAGGTTCTATGAAGCACAGAGTAGGCTTTTAATAATTTGTTGGATGGATGGATGGCTATAGGAAAATAGTGAAAACTATTCCACAGTGGGGAAAGTGTTCAATTTGAATTTATATGACCTGGCTCATTTCTTTCCTCTGCCTCTTGATATCTATGACTGGGTAAGCTACTTCTCCTGGCTTCCAGTTCCTCATCTATAAAATGAAGGAAGTGGAGGGTTGGACTACCAGCCTTGGAGATCTCTTCCAACTGTAAATATTGGTCCTATGAAGTTCTAATCTTTTCCTTAAAAAAATTCAAAGGCATTTTATGGGATCTTGGTAAGGCATTACTGTCTTATATTTGTTGAATAGTCAACTGTTTACAAGGTTCTCTCGCTTCTGTAGGCTTATTCCATCCTTACAATAGTCCTGGGGGTGATACTTGACCTCCATGTATATATCTCTATATCTATCTATGTATATGTCTCTCTCTCTCTCTCTCTCTCTCTCTCTCTCTCTGTATCTATGTGCTTATTTGAGAGATAAGTGAATTGAGATATTAATATATGAGTACCCCATTTTAGGATGGATGCCAATAGGCTAGAGAATATCTAGGGAAGGCATCTCAGGTGAGGTTGAGGGCCATCTAAGAGACTATTAAAGGGGCATTGAATTCATGCTATATGAGAAAGGACTATCTAAAGGAACCAGGGATACTTAGCTTGGAGAAGAGAAGACCTAGCGGGTGTGAGATAACTATCTTCGAAGTATCTGAAGGGCTATGAGGTGGAAGAAGGAGAAGACTCATTCTCCTTGGTCCCAGAGAACAGAAAGAGAAACAGTGTGTGGACATTGCAAAGGGGAAGATTTATACTTGGCTTAAGGACAAACACCCTAGCCACTAGATCTACCCCAAGAGGCATTAGCTGCCCCAGGAAGTAGTTAGTGGCTTCCCCCTCACTGGAAGTCTGCAAATGGAGGCTGGATGATCATTTATATATATATATATATATATATATATATATAATTTTTATTTTTTAGAAAAGTTATCATGCTTATGGATGACCATTTCTTGGGAGATATTGTAGAGTGGTTTCTTATTCAGATAATTTGGACTAGATAATAGTCTCTGAGGTCTCTTCCAATACTGAGTTTCTGTGGTTCTATAAATTATCCATAAGCACATGACTATTAAGGAGGAAAGGAGGAAAGTAATAGAACTAGAACCTTTGTAGCTTCTTCAATGATAGGCCATCCCAGATTAGCTTCCTTTTTGCTACTTCCCCTTCTTTAGAGCATATTGTCATTAGATTGGTAAATTGGGGAAATATAGTAGATATAATGTACCTTG
>NC_058134.1:44848912-44958431 GCF_016433145.1 Gracilinanus agilis
TCTCTCTCTCTCTCTCTCTCTCTCTCTCTCTCTCTCTCTCTCTCCCCCTCCATCCCTCCCTTCTTCCCTTCCTCCCTCCCCTTCTCTCTGTCTCTCTCTGTGTCTCAACCTCTCATTGTGTCTGATCTACTCTAGTGAAACTTATGACTTGGATGACAAAAAGGAACTAAATGAGTGGTTTGTGGTGCTCTGGTTTCATCTGCCATGAGTGGGGAGGGGAGAGTGCTGTTTTGCATTAGATTGAACATGAATCATTTGGAAGGCTCCTTGCCAAGCCTTGCCCTGCCAAAGGTCACTGATCCTTAATCGCCAGCCTTGTGATTTTCAGTCACAGTCAATTGGGAAGTATCTAGTGATGGGTAATTACTGTTGTCATGTTTATAGAGTAAGACTGGGAAGAGAGCGAAGGGAGGGGTAAAAGGAGGGGGGGAGATGGAAAAGTGAGTATGGGGGGCCATGTGCTTGGACCCTCATGTGCTTTGCAAAGGCGTGGCTGAAGGGCCTTTGGAATGGCACGGGGGAAGATGGACTTCTAATCTGCAGAGTTCAGAGGCTCTTTTCCTGAGTGGAGCTTTTGTGACCTTGGGAGTTTGAAAGGTCCAGAGGGTACCTCAGCATCCCAGAGTTTGAGAGTCTGGAACAAGGAGGAACCTTCTGGACCCAGGCCATGGGAAGCTGGTTTCTAATTAGAAAATCTTGAGCCTTTGGACTTCATCTCCCAGAATCCTTTCCCCTTCGTCCACTTTGCGTCCTCACGTTTGTTTATGAGTTACGTGCCACCTCGCCCTTGCTCTCTTTTCTCTGGTGGCTCTGTGCTCTCCTCTCCCTCGTGTGTGGTCTGGGGAAACTTCCTTCTTTTACTGAGGCTGATGCTTTCCTTTTATTAATAATTAAATATTATCACTTAATTATCATTTAATAGTATTTATTATTTATTAGTCACCAATAATAAGTAATTTAATTAAATATTAAAGAAAAATTGCTATTATTAATGGTTATTATTAATAAACTTTATGAAATATAATACTCCAATATTTGGGTATTAATTTTTAATCTTACACTGGATTAGAACAGAATCAGCAGTTGTCTTATCGCATCTGAACATGAACTTGGTGGGACCAATGCTACGGAGGAACCGAGCTAAATTGGAAGTCTACTGCTTCTGCCACTCCAACCAAAAGTAATATTGGGGAGACTGTCCCCAGACATTTGGGGAAATGTTTGTGTTTTGTTTTTGCTGTGTCTTCCAATCAAATCTCTCTTTGTAAAAGCTAATCAAAGTTAATTAAATGGAGCTGGGGTATAAGTCACTGGCACCTTAACAATGAACGTGGCCGGTGGGGACTCAGATTCATGGCAGCTGGAGAGAGACACCCCAAGGCCTCAAAACTGGTTCTGGGAGAAAGAGCCAGAGCGCAGGTGTTACATATTTATTTTGTCCATGTTTCCTGTTTACTTAGATGTGCATATGTGGTGTCCCAAGGCTGGAGTATAGAGTCTTTGAGGTCAAGGACCATCTTGGATCTCCTGTGCCTAGTATGTGTTTGGCACACAGTAGGTACTCGGAAAATGCCTGCTTTATTTCCATTTGAGTAATATTTGACTAGGTCTGGTGATTTCATACAACCCAACGTAAAATGGAATTATTTTTTCTTGCCCTACCCAGTTGTTATCTCAGAACCAGTTCCTTCTAGTCCCCTGTGATGAATGCGTGGGTACAAAGCAATGGGGTCATCTGTGATTGTCCTTGTTCTTCCTCTGCGGCTTCCATTTCTGTGCATTTGGGTTAGCTGCCCCCCTCCCTGGGGATGCTCTCCCCATCTTGTGCCTCCTGTACAATTCCCGTCACGTTCCCTTGGGGTTCTAGTGCCATCCCTCCCAAGGTCACCTTGCTAAGGGAGGTAAATAGGGCCTGTTTAGGTTTGGTCCTAGCTGGGGATGGGCCAGTCTCCGAGGCTCGTCCCCCCTGGCTTCCTCCCCGATTTTCCTGTAGATGGCAGCAGTGCCTTAGTTAGGACCCTGCAGAATTCTTCACCCCTTGACTTGGGCGGGCTCCCTCCATGCTGCAGAGCTCTAAAAGTTGTTCCTTGCAGCAGTCTGGCACAGGCAATGCAGCCAGGCGAAATTTGTTTTTAAATGGATGATATTTGGGTTTCTTTTATGAATGCTCCTAACATCTGGCATTCAAAGAAAATAATCAGTCTAGACTATCAGGGCTGATACCAGCTTGCATTAAATTTTGGCTTGCTTTCCCAGTTAAAATACCATCTTGCTTCCAAGCCCTTCTCTCTCCTCCCTCCATCCCTCCCTCCACACTCCCCCATCCCTTCTCGTCTGACCTTTTATCTCAGCAGGGGGCCTGACTAGAAAGAGGGTTCTGGAAATGTGGTGTGTTTTTTATTAGGTTTTTCAGCATAAAAGTCACATGGCACAAGGCTGAAGGGTTTTTTCCCCCCTCCTTTTTTCCCTCCCTTAGTATCTACAATAACACCTGCTACTTGGGCTTTCTTTAATTTGAGATGGATGACCAAAGACCAAAGTCTTGTTTGGTACCAAGCTAAAAAAATAATAATAATAATTGGTTTCTCAGAAGGCAGGTTTTACTTTATTTTTTTTTTTATAATATTTTCTGCCTGAAATTTCTAGTGGACCAGGGACCCTACATCCCTGGTCCTGGGATGATTTCCCAGCCCTTCCCCATGTCCTTTTTCTTGTCCTCCCTCCTTGTCTTAATTCAGTTGTTCTAGAATTTGGGGTCAGGGAGGGGAAGGGTCTGGTGTAGAACAGCAGCAATTTAGTTGATTCCAGTGCCTTCCCCAAATGCTCAGGACAAGCAGCTCAAAATGTGCCTTTGGCTTGAGTTTGCAAGACAAATGCCATTAAGGATGGGGTGGGAGGGTGGGAGAGGGAGATCCTGAAACCTACCCTGTGTCAGGGGAAGCAGAACAGCCCCAGACCCTTGGACTAGTGGGAAGCTGGGGCTGGAGGATATTTAAAGCTCCTCAAAACCTGCTCCACCCAGCTGTGTGACCCTGGGCAAGTCACTTGACCCCCCCATTGCCCACCCTTACCACTCTTCCACCTAGGAGCCAATACACAGAAGTTAAGGGTTAAAAAAAAACCCAAGGAAAAAAAAACCTGCTCCACCCTACCTTTTCCACCTCTTACACATTACTCTCTCCAGTTGGTCTTTCTTGCTCCTCATCCCTCACCACATCTCCATACCTTTGCACTAGCTGTCCCTCCTCCATGAGGATGCTCTCCCTCCTTTCCTTAGTCACAGGGAGCCCCCAGTTTTCTTCAAGACTCCTCTGTACCTCCTTCTTCACCATCCTGTTGTGGTGCCCCCTGGTACTCGTGCCTTTTCCTCCAAGGCTATCAAGCATCTGTTTTATAAATACCTAAACTTGGACATGTTTTCTCCCTTAGCAGAATATATGCTCCTAGAGGGCAGGGATTGCTTTCCTTTTTGTCATTGTATTTTTAGCCCCTAAATATAGCTCTTGTTACAGCAGGCTCTTAAAAACAAAACAAAACAACCCTTACCTTCCATCTTAGAATCAATACTGTGCATTGGTTCTAAGGCAGAAGAGTGAAAAGAGGTAGGCAATGGGGATTAAGTGACTTGCCCAGGGTCACACAGCGAGGAAGTGTCTGAGGCTAGACTTGAACCTGGGATCTCCTCTCTTGGCCTGGCTCTCAATTCATAGAACCACTTACAGGCCTCCTGGGTTCTTAGTAGTTTTCTCTTATTGATTGATTGAGGGGAGACAGGGAAGGCAGGATCAGTGAATACCTTGGAACACCCTCCAGAAATTTTCTACTTTAACTATTTAACTATTTCTAATTCATTTAAAATTTTCAATTTTATTTCTATTTAAATGTCTCATTTTCTAACTATCCTTGCCAACTAAGTTTATCCATAGTAATGCTGATGTAGGAGTACCATCATGACCCTCTAAATTTCAGGTTCCCTGGGATACCTTCCCCAGCCACAATGGAGTCCCTAGCTGCCCAAGATTATTCCAGAGGGTGACAGTAAACATCCACTGGGTCCCTGAGAGAGGGCCAGGGAAGGTCAGGGAGTTTGTGAACCTCTTGCCTCCATGGTGTTTGCCCGAGGCCAAACGTTAAGTGCCTCCCCCAGTGAGCCAGAGAGTTCTGTGGTTGATGAGTCATCAGGAAAGAAGGAAGATGAAGCCCAGTGCAGTGGGATCTGGAGGAGGCATGAGAATGAGAAGGGAAGTTCAGTGCGATGGTCCTAGAGAACAGGAGAGCAGCCCAAACAGAGGCCGCTGCCAAACCAGCAAGGTTTTGGTTATTGCCCAGCATCCCCTTCTCCACATCATCCCAACAAAGCATGCTCTGCTTGCCTGGGCCCTACATTGTCCCTGTGACAGCACTCAAAGGCTTGGGCTGGATTTTTCAGTCCCTTGCACAGCTGGGGTCCCCAGATAGGCAAATGTTCCCTGTTTGCAACCTCTCTCTTTGCATTTGTGCACACCAATTGAAAAAATGAAATGTGCATGTGACCCTTTACTGGTATAATTATAATAAAGTCTTGCATAGAAAAAGAGGCCTTTCTCCTGGAGGATTCATATCATGCTTTTCAGGCAAATTTCCCTTATTCCTACAAACTGTGGAGTAGAGGGAGAGGGAGCCCAGAATTAGATCTCTGTTTTATAGATGAGGAAACCAGGAGGATTATTTTTGAGCATCACTGAGCTAGTTGTTGGTAGGAGAAGTTGAGGTCTGGAAATTTCTGAGCCCAATTCTTGATCCACTAAGTCATTCTGGCTGCTCAAGTAGCTTGAGAGATATCCACAAATGCTAACTATGGTTGTTGGATTGCTTGCATCTTCTTCCAGGCATAACTTATTGTTTACCACTCACCCAATGGGCCAAACCAATTGTAGGGCTGTCCTATCTATGGTTCTACGTGCATGAGTCCTGATCTTGTCTAAGGGATCTATGGAACTCCATGCATGGACCTTTGGTTATTTGGTTCTGAATATGGAGTCTTTATGAGTCTATCTAGAACGCTCCATGCATGGGTCTTTGGTTGTTTAGCTCTGAATGTGGGGTCTTTGAGTCTCTGTCTTGGAGCTCCACGCATGGACCTTTGGTTGTTTGGTTTTGAATGTGAGATCTTTGAGCCTTCGTCTTGGAGCTCCACTCATGGACCTTTGGTGTTTGGCTCTGAATGTGGGATCTTTGAGCCTCTGTCTGTGGAGTTCCATGCATAGACCTTTGGTTATTTGGTTCTGAATGTGGGGTCTTTGAGTCACCATAGTATTATTATTATTTTTTAAATTCTTGATTATGTATAAGAAGCCTACCATAAAAGCCAAGATTGGGCTGGAAGAAACCTTAGAGGTGATCATCCAGCATAACCTCCTTCAGTTTACAAATGAGGTAATTGAGGCCTAGGAAGAATATGATGTGACTTGCTCACAGTCACACAGTTGGTATCATGCCTGAATTTGGATATGAAGGTATCTCAGTGCAAATTCAGGGCTTTTAAAATTCTCACTATACCATACCACTTCCCCTTAGTCTGATTTCTTTTTTGTTTTTCTTCATCTCTTTATTTTCTTCCTATACTTTCCACCATCTCCAAAATACACAATTACCAATATCAGAAGATTAAGCCCTGAACACAGATTTCAGAAAAGTTCTGACATCTTTGTTAGCTGATTTCTATCAATCGGATTTCTATTAATTAGATTTCGATTCCTGGCTCCTCTTCCCTCTACTCTTTGAGGTTATTTGGGTGGCATTTGAAGGAGGAAAAGGAAGTCTATAGTGGGGTGCATTTTCTTTGCTCTGGTTTGTGTTTACTCTCCAATGCTTTTTGCAATTCTCCCCAGTAGGCTAGAATCACAAATGGAGTAATTGATCTCCAGAAATGAGTACTTCCTACAAGTATAGCAATTTCAGCTGAAGTAGGTACTGCATGTAAATGCAGTGTTTTTGTATTTTTAAGAGCTTTCCTTAGAGGGGTTTTGAATGATCAGAATTGGGTAGGTTGCTTACTATCCAGTCTATCTCTTAGGGCCCCTTTAAAATCTGGGCCATATAGTCTTGCAAAGGTTGTTTGGTCTTTGCCTTTGCTCTTGGCCTAGACTAAGAACCTTCTACAGCATATTTTGTTTACAGTAACAATCATTAAATGGAACTCAGTTTTCTGAGTTGAACCTTTATTTAACTTCAATTATTTAGTTTAACAATGCTTAAGGAGAAGATTAGATCATTTGATTTCGGAGTGCCTTAGTTTATCCATCTGTACAATAAGCAAAATCAGAGACTCAACCTACAGTATTACATTGGGGAAAATATAAAGATCAAAGCAGGGATGGAATAGTTGTTCACTGGATGAGATAATAATGGACAAAAGGGTCAAGGGATAACTACTTGATTCATTCTGTTTTTGTTTCCTTAGACAAGTAGAATCATCTTTGGATTTGAAAGAACAGAATGAATAGGGAGTTGATATGCAAGGGCTATGTGGATATTGTAAAAGTGTACCTAGCTGCCTTTGATGAATTCCTAAATAAGGGAACCAGATGAACCAAATCTCAAGTCAGGGACTAAAAGAATTGGAAAAAAGTGATTGCCAAACCACTGTTAATAACCTTTGAATGTGGAGAATTAGAGGGATGCCACAAGCTGTGATAAAAATTTTGTCCTGATATTAAAAACAATACTAGGGAGAGTGATGACAGATTATAGGACAATGAACTTGACTCTGGCTCCTTGCAAAGTTCTACAATGCATAATTAGAAGAAAGATGAATAAATGTCTAGAAAAGGAAGTAGTGGTCACAAAGATCAAACATGACTTGAAGAATGGATCATGCCAGACTAACTTTCTTTCCTTTTTGGATGTAGCTATTAGGCTGCAAATCAGGAGGATGCTATAGAAATAGTTTACTTAGATTTCAGCAAAATTATCGTGGCAGTAAGGAACTGGGGATCACTGAAGGATCTTTCCAATTTTCTAAATTCAAACGAGGTCAATTTTCAATGCCTCCTCATGACACAGACATCATCTTAGACTTGGTAGGATATATCACAAATTATCTTGTGCTACTCTTGTGGACAAGATGTAGAGATGAGGGGGTCAATGAGAATGGAGGCCGTAGGTAAGTAGCTTTAGAACTTATTGAAGAGCTTGGCATAAAAAAGAATCATGAATGGTTTGGTGTCATTTGGGAAGGAGATCTCTACTGCTTTATTCCAAGGATGGGGATTTTGTCTTATGAGGTTTAACATTTTAATCAATGATTTTGTTAAGTGA
Organism: Gracilinanus agilis; assembly: GCF_016433145.1. Lineage (NCBI taxonomy): Eukaryota > Metazoa > Chordata > Mammalia > Didelphimorphia > Didelphidae > Gracilinanus > Gracilinanus agilis. The sequence goes on from NC_058134.1 coordinate 44,856,212, forward strand.
TGATGGCTTGTTTGCCAAAGTGACAGATGACAACTCTGGAGAGATACCAAGATGTTGGATGACAAAGTCAGAATTCAAAAACTTCAACAGGTTAGAATATTGGGCTTATTCTAATAAAATAAAATTTAATGAAGATAAGTGTAAAGTTTTACATATGGATAAAAAAATCACTTTCTCAAATACAAGATTTGAGGAGCCGCTAGACAACAGTTTGTCTAAAAGAAGATGCTGGAGTTTTCACAATGAACCGTAAGATCAGATATAAGTTTCAACATATTCCCCATAAGGACTTGTTTTTGAGAAGTAGCATGAGATATTAAGTGGCAGTACAGTATAATGTAGAGTCCTCGATATGGAATTGGGATGCAATTGGGTTTACTTCTTGGTTAATAATAATGATAGCTAGTATTTATATCTTTGAAATTTACAGAGTACTAAATATGAATCATTTCATTTGGCTCTCTCAACAATTCTGTGAGATAGATACCATTTTCTCTATTTTATACTCAGTATGTGTGTGATTCTGGTCAAGTTTGGATCATAGATTTGAAGCTTTAAGGACCCCAGAGGCCAGATAGTCTAGGACCCTCCCCATTTTATAAATGGAGAAACTGAGAGCTAAGGAGGTTAATTGAGTTGCTTAAGGTCACATAACGTCAAGGTAGAACTTGAACACATTTCCTCTGGCTTGAGAGTGTGCTTTTTTTTTTTTTTACAGTCTGTTACATTTCTTCTCAGAATTGGGATTTGAATTCATATCTTCTTACTCCATATGCAACACTTCCCACTGAACCACTCTACTTCCAAGTCACGTAACCCCTCTGAGCCTCAGTTTCGTCATCTATAAACTGGGGATAGTGATATTTGCACAAATTTATTGTGAAGAAAGCCCTTTGTAAGCCTTCAAGTGCTATCTAAACATCATGGAAGCAAGTTCTGATGGGAATAGGAAGTAAACTAGTCTTGTAGGAAGAGTGAGAAATGACAGATGGAGAATCTATGTACCATGTTGATAATCTACCCTGATATATTGAAAGAAGAGATAGACTTGAGGGTGTTGGACAGGTCCTTGAAGAAAGATTTGTGCAAAGGGACAGAGTCCTATAGCATGAGAATCAATCAATCAACAAATAGTCATCAAGCACTAGGCACTGAGCTAGTCACTTGGGATACAAAACCAAAAATTCTTGTCTTTAAATGGTTTATATTCTATTGAGGAAGACAACATACACATATATGGGTATAACCAGGCCCCAGAGTGTGCTGCATTGAAAAATGGGACTTGTAATTAAGAGGAACCACCTGGATTCCTCTTGCTTATAGAAAAAGGATGGCAAGCTCTGAGTTTGGCAGTGTGGTTGTGAAAGCACAAGATGTATGATGGATTTTCACTGCACAAAGAGTTTATGAATTTAGGCTAAGGCAGAGCAAGAGATAATAGCATCCATGATGTGGAGGGAAGGCTTGGAAACTTTTTTATTGGGGTAGACAGGACATTGGCAATCATAGCATGGGGAATGCCTAATGTTATCTATATCCTGGGGTTATGAGGAGCTGAAGCTGAGTTAGTGTGGAAGATTCCCAAGTGTAACACACCAGTTGTGGTAGTGAAACACAAAGGACTCCACAGAATATTTGTAGTGAATCTGCTGCACCCAACTTCAGTATAACAGTGTTCCAGGATAGATAGTCAAGTGAAGAATCTGGGGTTACACAGTCTAGGATAATGTAGGATTTGAGACTATGGAAGTGATCCGTGCTGGGTGCTGGTATCTCAAGTTGACCTTTGGTCTACCCAAGCCCAACCAAGACCTCCCACATCAATCCTTATCTCAAAAGTTGAGATTTTGTCTTAGTTTAAATCCTCATTTTATACTTTCCCATCAACTGAATTTGCGCCTGCTAGGCTCTGCCAAGCTCAGCTCATTCCAAGTTCTAAACAGCTGTCAATCATTTTGCTTTTCATATTGCATTGCAAAATGTCATTACACTGATCATTGGTGAACTTTCCATTAGCTGAGAATCCAGGTAGCCTTCTCCTTATTTTACTTCCTTCCTTTTCATCCCTTTCTGTTTCAGAGGTCAGGTGTAAAATCCAAGGTTTTCTATTCTTTAAGTTGATTTTATTTGCTATTTTAAGTGATACTGTAAAAAGCCAATTTACTATTGATAAAATCTGATCTATTTGCTTGCTTTTGATTTGTATCTTTAACTGAATACAAAGAGATTGAAATGGAGTTAGTTTGTGAATAACTGGGAATATGCAGAACTAAAAAGGACAGAGGTCTGAAGCTTGATTAGAATTAGGTTTTTTTTTTTCCCCGAGGGCTCTGAGCAAAGTACAGAAAATCTCAATGATTTTGAGTCATGCTTTTTAAAGAAATTTTCTGAAAGGCACAACTAAATTGGATCTGAGAATTTTGTCCCCCTTGGGTAAGTGAGTTGTGGAAGTTCATTTTTGTTTTCTAGATCAAGTCTAGGACAGTTGGGTCATATGTTCTAATTCATTACTATTCCTACCTCCACCCCCAATCTCTATAGAGGCAAACTGAGAGATGTGGATGGTCCTGTAACCCCAAGTGAAGAAGATTGAGATTCAAAATCCATATCAGACACATATTAGCTATGTGACAATAATTAAAATGAAAGAGTTGATCCCTGAGGTTTCTTAGAGTTCTAAATCTATGATCCTATGAGTTGGAACTACCTGGTGGGAGGAGAAATAGATCTGTTTCTGACAGTGTCTTATGGAGTCAAACCTTGCCAGATAGTACCACCTGGTGGCTATATAAAGAGAGACATTGTGTAAAGACAGCTACTTGTATTTTTAGAGAAATTTTCTATGTTCTCTAATTCATCGAGGTACCAAAGTTGGCTTTTATGTGTTTTAGCCTCCTTTTCTAGGCATATCTTGTGTTTCTTAGACAAGAGTTTTTGTGAGAATAGACATCTTGGCCCCCACGATAATATGTCAACTATAATCAAGGTACTAAGAGGGATGAGCCCCACTACTCTTTCTTAGACAGTTAAATAGTAGAGTAAATAGATTTCTGAAATAGATTTCAGACATTTACTAATTGTACAACTCTGGGAATGCTGCATAACCTCTGTTAGGCTCAGTTTCCTTATCTATAAAATGGGAATAATAATATAATAAAACCTACCTCCCAGAGTTATTGTGAAAATCAAATGAGGTAATATTGTTAATAAGTACTTATAGCAGTGTCTGTGCACAGTAGGTACTACACAAATGCTGCCATTATTATCATTATTTCCCTTACACCCTAATGACTTCATGGTCCATTACCACTTATTCTGTAGCATAACACACTGTTTCTGCTTACCTAATATTTTCCTCTCATATGCTCTTGTGGTGGGAGGAAGGAAGGAAGAAAACATTTATTGAGTGCCTACTATGTGCCAGGCACTTTACAAATATTATATCATTTGATACTCACAATAGACCTGGGAGGTGGATGGCCAGTAGGGCTGATAATACAGCTGGAAGAAGAGAGACATCCACCCCACTATAAATGTAGATGGAGTTAAGTGCTTCTCCATTCCATCTAAATACTCAGTAATGGAAACAGAGAAGCACAATAAAACAAAATCTCACAATATATCACAAATAGCTGTGGATTGAAAATCAATTCATCAATACTTGTGAAATTACAAAGTTAAATTGGCTACCACCAGGAGCTTTATAAAAGAAAATATATGCTGGTCGCACAGTTGTGTGCCTTTGCAAAGGCCTCAACAAGAAGCATAAAATAGGAAAGAGGGACTCAAGAAATTCAATTTCAGAAGGATTCATTCATCAGGACTTTGGTGCCAGTTCATATATCAAATGGTGCATGTAAATCTAAATAGAAACACAAAGTGGGTACTAACTGCCCTGGGCTGATGGGACTGGCAATATTTATTATTGTGAGGGTTTTTGCCACCATCTTGGTGCTGGCGTATGCCTAAACTTGGATGATAGTCTGATTATTTCCTGTGTCCCTTCACTAGGTCATTATTTCACCAGGTTTATTCTTTCCCCAGTTTCTCCTCTCTCAGAATCAATTTCATCATCTGTAAAATGGACATAATAATGCTTCATTATCACTTGCATAAGAATATTGTAAATAAAGTATTTTATAACCTTAAAATGTTCTAGTAAGGCTAATTATTATGAAGATTAGCATCCTTGTAAGGTGGAAAGGGTTAGAGTATCTGTATTCAGATGTCAGAGGTGACACTAGTTGTATATAGTGTACCTGGTATAGAAGAAGCACATTTAACTTAGGTAAAAAATGTCTAAGATTCAGTTTCCTCATCTGAAAAATGCAAATGCTAATAGTTGTTTGCATTTTCTACCTTATAATGTTGTCAGAGGTAAATGCCTATATAAATATGAATTGTTATCATTGAATCCCCAACTAAACCATGAGGTTTTAGATGTCAGAAGTTACTCCTATGCTGCTTTTGCTCTATAAGTCTTGCCATGGCCACTGGCTAAAATTGAGAAAATTTGATCCATTCTTCTTGCCTCTCTCCTAAGTCATGCTACTTGGGTGGTTGTAGCCAGAGCCCTAGTTTCCCTATTTAATGAAATGTGAATTATATTTCTATTACCTACTTCAGTTGTGAGAAGAATGCTTTAAACCTTAAAACACTGCAAAGTCCCATGGGGCAGCACCCAAAAATCAAGGGAGAAATTCACTTGATGGAGGACTTTAGGAGATAAGAGTTGCCTATTAGAGGCTGCCATCTTTTCCTTGCTCTGTCTGAAATATTCATTTTGGATCTGTTGTAGTCTGAGGAATTCATAAGAATAAAAGGACCATAGAAAGACTTCAGCATCTACTGAAGGCTTTCCACTTATAGAAAATTGGATTTATGGGGTCCAGATTTATACTTGTTCCATAATAGACACCATAGGGGTAAACTTATGTAGAGGAATTCTACTTTGGTGCAGACCAGAATGCCAAACAAAAACTGGTCATTTTTTTCTCTGGAAGGTTTATGTAACTAAGGTAGATATGTGGAACAGAGGCAGAGGCAGATTGCTTTTCTGGCTTCACCTAGCCAGTTCTTTGTTTTTTGACCCTGATGTTTATTGGCATACCAATCAGGAAGTATTTGTGGTGGCTGAGGAGTACTAGCAGCACACACATTCAGTGGGGTTTTATAGGGGCATTCCTTGAAATAGGTTTTGAAGGCATAGATGACTAACAATTAGAGATTTACTAGGAGTTAAAAAGAAACTTTCTAAACCCAAGACAAATAGTTGAGGTAGTCCAGGGACCTTGATCTAGCAGCAAAAGAAAAACTATCAAAAATCATTATGTTTCATCTTAGCATAGAACACTCTTGCCTTCTGATGGCTACCTTGGACATGGTGTCACTCTGTTTTCCATTGGGCAAAAAGAACCTTAGATCTCTCTTGCCAGGGAGAGGCTTGCTAGGCACTACTCCCTACACATGATAGTGGAGATCAGTTCCCAGTTCTGAAGAGGGGAGAAACAACAAAACTCACAGAGATGCTCAACAAAGATTGGAGATATCATGTCCAGCAAAGAGGAGCAGAGAACAGTATGATTCACAAAGGGCATCACTGACCCTGCAACATTAGACATATGTGTCCCCTGGGCACACCTGTCCTCCATTTGTATGATGTTCTCTAGTCACATATGTTCTTTACATGCATAAACCTCCACCATATGATGTGATAACTTATAGCATAAAGTCCCTCATAAGAGCAAGGGGAGAAATCTTCCTTCTCATTTATCTTGCTATGCTCTTCAATTAAATGTCTTTTTCTTTAAATGAACATGTACTTTCTGATTTTCTTAGTAAAAGTAGGCACAGAGGTAGGGGTACATGGACTGTGGCTTTGGGTAGATACTGACCCACATCTACAATATCCCTCAAACCTTGGGTAGCAGTCTAGGGGTCCTAAGTGCTATACACAATAATGAAAAAATCTTAGTCTTACTTTTGAAAACCAGAACTTTAAGCATCTTGGTTTAAATTGCAAATCCTAGCTCACATTCCTATAACACTTTTTAGCTTGCAAAAATAAGACAAAACAAAACCCCTTCCTCACAAACTCTATAAGGCTGGCAGAGCAAGTACTAGTGTACTAGGGACTAGATACATGGTACGCATGGGGAAACTGAGGTTCAGAGAATGAACTGACGTTCCTGAAGTAAAAATGGGCTCCTGGATTTTTTGATGTAGAGTGAGAAGGGATGTTAGTTACCAATGAGTGAAGGGATGTGTTCAAGGTGACACAGAGATTCTAAATAGCTGAGCTGGGATTTAAACTTGTCTTTTGATTCCAAGTTTAGTGTTCTTTCCACTATTTCCCAGGAAGAAAAAATTCTGAAGGTATTTCCAAGATATTACTTTGTTACCACTCAGAACACAGTTCTGAGTTTCCTCCCAAACAGGCATATTCTATACTAGTTGTGGTTTGGATTAATTTCTAAAAATCAAGCCCACATAAAATTATAGCCAGCGTGTCTTTATGTAATACTTGCCAGCCCTCTAGAAGGCACAGGACTGGGGCTGAATCTTGTTTTTTGATTCCAAAACCTGCCTATAGAACAAATTAATTGCTAAAAGAGGTGCAGTTAGTTGGCTCAGTGCATAGAGAGTCAGGCCTGGAGACAGAAGGTCCTAGGTTCAAATATGACCTCAGATACTTCCTATCTGTATAATCCTGAGCAAGTCACAACCCCAATTGCTTAGTCTTTACTGTTCTGCTTTGGAACCAATAATTATTATCAATTCTAAGACAGAATGTAAGGGTTTAAAAAATAAATAAAAGAGGTAAACTGAGTTTTAGATGAGGAAATAATAACTGGATTTAAGGTACAGATGTTAGAATATTGCATAGTCATGGGATTTAGAGCTACTTCAAAAAGGACCTTAGGTTTCCTTTGCCAGAAAGACGCTTTCTAGCCACTACTCTCTACACATGGTGGTGGAGAGGATGAAGATGAGCAAAAGCTAACAGAGATGCCCAAGAAAGAGTGGAGATACCTTGCCCAGCAAAGAAGAGCAGAGCACAATATGATTCACGGAGGGCATCCCTGATGCTGTAGTCATAGTGTATCCCCTGGACACATTTGCTTTCCATATGTAAGAATGTTCTCTGGTCACACATGTGTAGAGGTTAGCAAGCCTCTTATTGGCAAGAGAAGCCTGAGGTCCTTTTATTCATAAATGAAGGCAGTGTGACATCATGCCCAAAATAGCCATTAACATGCAATAGACTATCCTGGGCTCAGATGAGAGCATTGATGCTTTGATAGCCTCAAAATCATGAAATCCAACCCTCTTGATTCAGTCCAAAAAGGATCTATATGCCTTTGTTACTTCCCCAGGAAAATGTGTTTATTTTGTATAAATTTATAATGATTGCTAGCATTTATAAAGTAATTTTTAAGGTTCGAAAAGCACTTTACATTTGTTATCTCATTTGGTTCTCACAACCTTGAGAAGTAGGTGCTATTATTATCCTCCTTTTATAGATGAGAAAACTGAAGCTAAGAGGCTTGCCTAGGGTCACACAATTAGTAAATACGTGAACCAGGAGTCTAATACATCTTCTTGACTCCAAATCCAACAGTCTATCCATTATGCCACCTAACTGCCTCTTGTGTATGCATATTGTTCCTCCTATTGAATGTGAGCCCCTTGAGGTGGGGGATTGTCTAATTTATATCTGTATAATTCCTCTACATTTGGCATAGAGTAGGAGTTGAATGAATGCTTGTTGATGAATTGATTTTTAGAAATAAGGAAACCTAGGCTTGGAGAGAGTTGTGGTAACTTGCCCCAAGTCATGGACAGTAAGAACCAGGACACACACTCCATCAGAGTCTCAGCAGGAGAGAAGCCTCAGCATCCATCAAGTGGTCCTTTGGGAGAGAAATTATTTGTGCTTCCACAGTCTCAGAGCTTCTTCTCTTCTGACTCAGAATCCAGTACTCCTTCCACTACCAGGCTTCTGTGAACAGAATTATTAAGAGATGCTTAAGGCTGAGTTGAAATGTGGATAGTTTCCTAAAATGCCCAAAGTTTTCTTTAAAAAAAAAAGAAAGAAAGAAACTTTTTAGCTACAGAAAAAGGCTCAAGTAAAAGGAAAAATACAGAATGGATACAGCTGAGGTGATGCCAAGAACGGCCAGCTTCCTACATTCCATAAGAACCCAGATTGCCAAAACAAAAAACAACAACAAAAAAAACCAAAACAAAACAACAAACATTTCTCCTATCCATTAGAGATGAAATCAACTTAATTGATGGCTTAGTTCCTTCTAGATCAGGGGTTGGTAACCTTTTTGGTCATGAGAGCCATACACGCTACATTTTTAAAAATGTAATTTCATGAGAGCCATACAGTGCTCCCAGTGCCACTCCTGTAACAGCACCTGAAAAAAAATGGACTTTATGGCTCCTGCAGAAAGAGCCATATCTGGCCCTCAAAAGAGCCACATATGACTTGAGAGCCATATGTTGCCAATCCCTGATCTAGAGGAACCAGGTAAGAGAGAGGAGAAGGCAAGTGGCAAGGTGAAAGGATTTGAAGAATTAATCAGGAGTCTAATGCTGTTGGAGATAGGGCTCAAGCTGACATACCTTAGTCATTTATTAGTGCCCCATTCCCACTAAAGACCACAGTGCTCCTGTATTGGCTTTTAGAAAGAGGTGGAAATCCAAAATCCTATGCTACTTTTCATGCACACAAAAAACTGGCTAGGAGATAGCACTCGCCTCCTGGTTACCAAAATCTGAACTTTTTTTCCCCCAAGTTGATGCAAAACACTAGATTTGGACAGACACACCTAGGAGCCATTCTTTCCCTGGATCCTCATCTCTTAGACTATGCTTCTAAAAAAGGAAGGAAAGAATGAATGAAAAAAGAGAAAGAAAGGAAGAAAAGGAAGGAAAGAAAGGAACTCAAATTGCCAAGCTCTGCCTTTCATTCTTTCCCTCCTGCTCAGGGTCAATACATCTAGGATCTGCAATTTCATAAGTAGAATATTGAAGTGAGCATATCTCAACTCATATCTAACTTGGATAAAAATTAAAGAGTTTCTTCAAACCTGGAAAGGTAGTGACTTACTTAGGGTCATATATTGTCAGAGGCATAATAAGGATGATGATGATGATGATAATAGTGATAACTAGAATTGACTAGAAGGACCAGAATTTGAGAATATTTCAAAAGACCAAGCTGGGTCAAATTTTTTTAACTCATAAGCCAATGAAAACAGACAGGATGGAATTTTTTATTTCAAAGTAAAATCATCATAATTGCTTGCTATTATTTGTATTTAAAATACATTTGCACAGGAAAAATTACAATAAAATTGTGAAAATTATTTTTATATCAGTAGATGTGATCTGGTCCTTCCACTAGTGAAGTCTGCAAGATGTTTTATAAATGTTACCTCATTTTATGCTTAAAACAACTCTAGGAGATAGCAGGTACTAATATCTCCATTTTACAGCTGAAGAACTAAGGCAAACACAAGTTAAATGATGTGTCCAAGATCATACAGCTAGCAAGTTTCTGAACTTGCTTTTGTACTCAGAACAATTTTTTTGGACAATATTTGTTCTCTCTCTCATCTACCTGAAAAATGTAAACTTGGGTCTTTTTTTTTTAAACATTGACTATATCCTAACTGCTCTATTGTAGCATCTTTCTTCATCAGGGTAATTTTACCTTATGTAGAAGTTTCTTGCTACCATATAATGTCATCATCTTTATCTAAAAACAAAAGCTATCTTCCTTCAAGGCTTAGTTTAAGTGCCACCTTTTCTACGAAGCCTTCTCAGATTCCCCAATTTATTAGTGTTCTCTCCTTTCTTAATTTTCTTTGGACCGTCCTTTGCTTTATATATATTATATTATTCCCATCTATAGAATATAAGCTTCACGAGGGCAGAAAATATTTAATTTTTGTCTTTGTAGCTTTAATTCTTAACACAGACTCTTGCATATACAATGAGAGGGGCCCTTGGTGGTCATTGAGTCCAACCCCCTTCATTTTCCATCTAAGAAAAGGGAGATGCAGAGGAGCTGAGATTTGCCCAAGGTAATGCAGCAATTAAGTGGCTGAGAAGGGAAGCAAACCCAGCTTTTCCTGACTCCAAGACCAGTACTTTAGCTGCCATGCCATTATACTTCTCAGTAATATATCTTATATCCTCTATACGTATATGTAAAATTAATGTCAAATTCTATTTTAAAGAAGTGTGGAAAGCACTTACCTTCTCAGCAGCCTTCATGGATATTTGTTGAATTAAATCAAATTAAACCCCATGTGCATAAAGGAGAAGGGAAATGAAGGAAGAAGGTCTTGTCCTATCCCCTTTGGACAGATGCATCCAGGAGCCAAGATTTCTTCCTTTTGTCATCATCTAATTATTCCCCAAAGAATGTCATATTGTCAAGTCCTCTCCTCCCATCTCCTTCTCCTTCTCCTCCTCCCCCTGATAATTCTAACTTTGACTGGGAGCATTTATATTGGGAAAATAAGCATCTAATTTTTTTTTCTTAAATGAAAAAAGACATAAGTTATTTGTAATTAAATGTTAATTGAGGGGATCTGTTCAGTTGTGGATCTCTGGGCTTTAACTGATGTTGATGGGAGTCTAACGAGTGTGTTGTAGAAATAGAGACCCCTCTTATTAATATAATATGGCATGTTCCTATGTTGATGCTGTAATTGGTTCTGCTTGCAAATCACTTCTTTGCTCTTGCTAAGGCAGTTCCAATCATTTTCTAACTGTGGATTGCATCGTTTACTCCCGTATTAAGGATACAAAATCTTAATCATAAACTCCTGGCTGATTTCTCCTACGTGTTTACAAGAGAACTGCCAGCCAAAGAGACAGCGAGGGTCTTCTAATTTTTGTTGATGGTGTGGAGACAGCATTGAAGAATGGGAGAAACTTGCCCTGTGTTTCTGCTCAGCATTTTATTTTTTGGGGGAAGGGGTTTCATTTACAGTAACAACTTGGCACCCAGTGATTTGGCCATATGCTGAGAAAACTGCAGGTGTGCGTGGGAAGAAGGAGAGAAACCGGTGTACCTACTGGGGCCAGAGGGTTTCATGCCAGCTTCTCCCATCAGGCTGCGGGGTGTTCATGCATCGAAATGCCAAAATCCAGGCAGCTTCAGAGTCCCCAGGGATGTTTTTGGAGCACATCCAGGGAGGCTGGCTTGGATTCTTTTCTACTCTGGGTGCTCTTCTGGGGGCCAGGGCTTTTTACAGAATCCAAAAATATCAGAATTGGAAGGGAACATAGATAGCATCCTGTCCAATCCCTTAATTTTACACATGGGGAAACTGAGGATCAGAAAGGTTAAGTTATGTGTCTGGGGTCACACAGTTAATAAGAATCAGGACTGAGGCGTTGAGTTAGCTCACTGTATCATAGATTTAGGGCTAGAAAGGACCTTAAATTATTTTATACAGCTTCTAGTTCTAAAGATGGAAAAACTGAGGTCCAAAGGCATTAAATATTTTTCCCAGGGTTAGTTATCTAGTTGGTAATCATTAGATCTGAGTAGATAGATGAATAATTTCATAGGTTTGGAAGGGACCTGGCAAGAGAAATCATCTAGTCCTGGCACTCTATTTAATAAATAAAGAAATTGAGGTGCGGAGAAAGAAAACTAATTTGCCTGAAGTCACTTAGGGAGTAAAAGGCATACTTACAAATGGGAACCCAGGTTCTTGGACTCCAACAACCAATGGGTTGTGAGGACCCGGGGAGACTGCTTTGTTAGGAACTGGGTGAAGAGACGGCAGGATTTTCATGGACTCCATCTCCTATCGCCATGTCTTTGCATTGGCCATACCCCTGTGTCTAGAAGACATTCCCTCCTCCTCCTCCCTCTGCCTCTCTTCCTTCAAGATTCTGCTCAAGAATCATCTTCTATATGAAGCTTTTTCCTAATCCCTCCAATGACTAGTGCCCTTCTCCAACTAGCTTATATTCAACTATTTTGCATTTATTTGTATTTATTCTCTGTCTATATGTGCATGTATGTGCGTGGCAAAACTCCTTGAAAATAGAGATTGTTTCATTCTTTGTAATTCCATTCCTGTAGTTGATTGATTGACCCCAATTCCCTCCTCCCTGCTATTTCCCCTGCTAGCTGAGCTAGGGCTAGGAATAGACAAAATATTCAGCTGCCTCATGGGCAATACACAAGGGGTCAGGATGGGCCACCCGTATTAAATATTCCTTTTTACAAAGACATATTTTTTAATGCTAGAAAATTCTACTTTCCTTGGCAGGTAGGTATTTATTTTTTTTGCAACCCAAGATGCTTATGTAACGGTAAAGGTTGAGCTCCTTTTGTGAATAGTAAAACACAGGGGCCACAGGAAGTTCTTGGTGTGATTCTGCCTTCTCTGAACCCCCCTTTCCTTTTTCCTGGCCCTCAACCTGGAATTGGATAGAGACTCAAGAGCTGATCGGGGTGGGGGGGGGTATAGCAGGCTTCAGAAACAGATATATTGGGGCCTAATTCTGATGTACTTTTTGTACTGTGCTGAGTATATTGTAGTCTCTAAGTAAAAAATATCAGTATTAACCACTCAAACTTAATGGGAACTGGGGTGCCCATCTGTTGCTAATCCAGGAAGCCAAATTGCTTAATTTGTTTATAAATAATTGAATAAATAAAGCAGTTAGCTCATAGATTCAAAATGTAGATGCTATCCAACAAACATTTATTTAGCGCCTATTTTGGGAAAGGCATAATCTTAAGTGCTGGGGACTAGATAAAGATGAAGAAAGTGATGTTGGACTAGATACTCTCCATACTCCCTTCCTTTTCCTTCTCCCCATTCCTCCCTCTCCTAAAATGAATTCCATCCTCATCTGAAGATTTTAGAATCCTTAGTTTCCTTTGAGGTTCAGCCTCTTTTCCTTATTTCCTAGTTGTTAGTATTTTCCCTCCACAAATCTTCTCCATGTATTTTTCTGTTTAAATGTTAAAATTCTGTTTAAATCTTCTCCCTTTCCAATATAAATTCCTTTAGGGCAAAGACTATTTTTCATTTTTGACTTTGTGTTCCTGGCCCCAAATATAGGACCTGGCACATAGTGGGTGCTTAATAAATGTCTATTGATTGATTGAGTATTGGGTGATGAGTGTTGATGTTGGATGAAGGTGAGCTGAAATCCTTTTTCTATCTCTTTGAAGACACAGTGGATAGAGCTAGATTGGCAAGCGTTCAAGTCCTGCCTTGCACAGGTACCAGCTGTGTAATCTCTCTGCCTCAGGCAACTTGTTAAGACTAAGTTGTAAAGAAGTTTCCAGCCTATCTTGGTAGAAGACATTTCCTTATCTGGAAGTTCTCTAAACTAGTGAAATCCATTTCTTACTCTGATGCCTTGGAGTTATCTATCAGTAAGTCAACAAATATTTTGTTGCTGTTTAGTCATTTTTCAGTTGTGTCCAACTCTTTGAGACCCCATTTGGGGTTTTCTGGGCAGAGATCCAGCAAAGACTTGTCATTTCCTTCCCTTCTCATTTGACAGATGTGGAAACTGAGGCAAACAATAGGGTTTATGCCCTCAAGGATCTCACCACCACTTCTGGCAAGGGCAGGGATCATCTTGTTGTTACTGAGGGCAAGATAGGAGGTGGGTGAGCTAAGACATAGATGGACCCACCAGTTCCACTCAGTAAGATGTAAAAATATATGCCACTCTCCAAAAAATTGAGTAGGATAAATTATGTCAACTTTCAGCCCTTCTATGACCCAAATAACAGACCTTTAGGTCAAAGCCAGACCTAATCTTATTTGTTCCTTGAAATCTGTTCAATTCTCTCGCTCCTTCATCCAAATTCAGCCCCTTCCTCCTTCATGTGGTCCCTTCCTTCCTGAGCATCTGTATCCCCATGAAGCTGATTTTGATTCTGCAAGACCACTAAGTATGACTTCTTGTTGAATGGGAAACTTCTGGGTACATAATTTTCCCACTCTCAGGGGATGTGCTCAGTCCAAGGAAGGTCAAGCCCTGTCTTGGCTTTGGTAGAGGCAGGAAGGAAGAAGGAAAAAGTATATTACTCAATGTAGTTCTTTTAAAAAAATTCTTAAATATAATTTTTATTTTATTTTTTAAAAATATTTTTCCATGGTTACATGATTTGTGTTCATTCTCTCCCCTCTTTTCTCCCCGCTCCTGGAGCTGACAAGCAATTCCACTGGGTTATACATGTATTATCACTCAGAACCCATTTCCATATTATTCATTTTTTGCAATAGTACAATCTCTTAAAACCCAAACTCCCATTCATATACCAATATAAACAAGTGATAAATCACATGTTTTTTCTTCCGCTCAATGTAGTTCTTGAGTGATTCTAAGATGGTAGAATTTGGAACTCAATTATCTAGTTCCTTTAATTTATTTATGATGTACCCTTTTACATCTAATTCTAATTACATCTTTACAATGGAGTTTTATCTTGATAGATGGTGTGAAGTCTTGGTCTAAACCCAATTTCTGCCAGATTGCTTTCTAATTTTCCTAGCAGTTTTTGTCCTTGTTACCTGGGCTCTTTGGGTTTATCAAACACAAGGTTTAGGTACATTTGCTTCTGTATATTATGAAAATAATCTCTTTCACCGATTGACTAGAGAGAGTATTTAGTTCTACTTTCACATTTTACTGATGAGAAATGAAGCCCACAGAGGTTAGGTAATTTGCCAGAGGTCACACAGCTAATCAATTAGCAGAGAATGGAAGTCCTCTGTCTCCAATTCTATGCCTTTTCCAGCACCTTATGCTGCCTCTAATTCCCAACAGGAAATAAACAAATAGAATTTCAAGGTTCATTAGAAGCACAGGGACAAAAGCTAAGTGTTTGCCAAATAGAAAAAAATTTTAAATCTAAATTGGAAAAAAATTTTTTTAGTCCTAGATCCATCTAATCTCCGAGCTGGAAGGGACCCCAGAGACCATCTAATCCAACTCACACCTGAACAAGGCTCTTTACGGTATACCCAACATGTGGTTACTAGCTTATTCTGGAAGACCTCCAGCTTTACAAACTTCAGGAAGAATTGCATACAGTTGGGAGGTGTGGGAATAAGGGATGCAGATCTTGGAAGAAGTGTATGAAATTGAGCAACGAGCTCTGGCTGTACCCGAGAAGGAAATAAGAAAGAGACTGATTGATGAGCACGTTTGGGGCACGGAGAGCTAGATTTCTATGGAGCTTTTGTTCCCAGTCCCACGGTTGCTGTCTAGAGGCACCTGTCCCCGTAAAGGGACTCATCTCTTTGTGCAGAGGAGAGTGGCTTCACACATCATCCAGTGCCCAGCTGTTGATGCAATGACCCAATTAGCTGCTTTAGGGGGAAAAAAGCCTTGGAAGGTTCCTAGTCTAAAGTCTTGGGGGCCAGAGAGATTGTGCAAAAGGAAAGGACATCTGCTTTTCACAAGGGGCAGAGATGTAAGTCGTAATTCTCCGACTTGGGGCAAAAACAGATGAGGGTGGGAGTGGAGGACAGAGGACAGACTGAGATCAGTTCTAGGAGAGGGGCAGTGATGCTGAAAGTCTCTGGGCTTCCCTGGGAGGAGCTCTGGTACCCACCTTTGACAGAACAAAAGGGCAGCACACACTTCCACTTATTGCTCTTGCCTAAGAAGGATGAATGCCTGCTGTCTCCTCTATTAGATTATAAACTTCTTAAGAACAAAGTCTGTCTTTTGTCTCTCTTTGCATCCCCAGAACTGAGCTCAGTCCCTGGTACATAGTAGGCACTTCATAAATACTGATCTTAAATCGTAATATACACAATATGATCATAAATACTGAGGGGTGTGGGGAAGAAAGGGAGGGAGGGAGACCAATTAGATCTTATAATTTCGGAAAACGCGTGTTGAAAACTTATTACGTGTAATTGGGAAAATAAAATGTCTTTGAAAACAAGATTTAAATAAATAAAATATAAATACTGATCTATTGAATGAATGAAAAAAAACATTTATTAAGCATTTATATATATGTTCCAAGAATTGTGCTAGTGTTGGAGATACAAACAGAAAAGCAAGACAGGATAGCCCCTGCTCTCAAGGACCTTATATTCTGATAGACGAGGGAGGCATCACATAGAGGAGGCTGTAGAGGCAAGTCAAATGGCAGGCTCTTATGGTCCTTAGGGTTCAGAGGCCAAACAGATGGCAATAACTCCTCCTTAATGTCCTTTCCATAAATAAAACCATATCTATTGTTAATGTTGAACCACCCAACGGTTCCAAGGACTTTGATCTAGAAAACTGTCTTTTCTATATCTTCAGTTGCTATGGCTAAAGAAGAGACTAGTCTTCATTTCCACAAAGGCTGAATCCCTGGTTGTTGGCTATGGGGGCTGGGCTAGACATAAGACTAAGGGACTTTGAAATCCTGGAATTCTTGAATTCATGCTTCTAAGTAAAGAGGAAAGAGAATGATATATAACAATTGAAGCTGGCTCTCTAAAGTGAGTACATCCTTTTATGAACATGATTTCCTTTGAACCCCCACAATAGCTCTATGCAGTAGGTATGACTGGTATTACTAGCCACATTTTACAGGGGGGAAAGTGGAATCTCAAGAGGTGTGACTTGCCCAAGGTCACCTAGCTAGTAGGTGCTGGAGGTGGAATACAAACTCAGCTCTTCCAGACACTGTCTGACATTGTCCATTATGTCATCATGCCTTTCTCTCTAAACTTCACCCGGTGACACTGTTTTTTAATTCAGTTCTAGAGGAGAGATCCTGAATCTGAAGTGGAAGAAAACCATATTTAAGAAGACTTGGGTCCTTGGTACTTGGTGCAAATTATGGGAAAGGAACTCTGCTTTCCTTAAAAAATGAGGCTAGCTTTTCTTCTACAACTTTTCTTCTTGTTCCTCAGTCCTTCTTCTGGACACCCCATCCCTCTCACATACCTTAGTTGATAAAGAAAAAAAGATGAACAAAACTGTGGAATGGAGGAAGAATGGCTGCTCAGGGAGGAAGTTCAAATACCACTGGGGGCTCAACTGCTAACTCCCCTTTAAGCTAGGAATCAGAAAGATGGAGAGAGAAACTCTGGAACCACATGGTGAATTCCTTTGGTTTCATCCGAACTTCTTTGTGTTGATCTCTGTTATTGTTGTTTGTTTTTAACACCAGGATATGAAAACCAGAGCTGACCTTAATAAGCAAGGGGTAAAGGAAGGAACTTTAATGGATAATAATTATACTTCAGGCCAAAGCCCCTTATGATTAATGATACTGTGTCCTTGTATAACAAGACTTACAAGCCCTAAACTATGATACACTTATTTTAAGCAATCAAATCAACAAATATTTACTAACCTCTTCTTATGTTAGATGCTAACCTGCAGGGTGGTTACTAGGAATTTTTGAGCCTGGGGTAGATGCCAAAAATGACTCCCAGGAGATGTGTGTGTGTGTGTGTGTGTGTGTGTGTGTGTGTGTGTGTGTGTGTGTCTGTGTATAGGAGATAAAACTTTATAGTAGGGAGACAGTCAACAAGCATTTATTTATTAAACACTTACTATGTGCCAGATACTGTGCTAGACCCTGGGGATATAAATAAGGCAAAAATATGGTCCCTGCCCTCATGGAGATTGCCTTTTAATGGTGGAGAAAACATGGAAATAACTATGTGCAGTCAAGAAAATGTACCATAGTTAGAAGGCAATCTCTAACAGAAAGAACTGCTAGGGGACCACGAAAGGCCCCCTGAAGACAGAGGGATCTGAGCTAAGTCTTGAAGGAAGCTAAGGAAGCCAAGAGATGGAAATGAGGAAGAGGAGTTTTCTAGGCATGGCTGATAGCCAGGGAAAAGGCATGGGATTTTATGTGAGAGGAATAAAAATATAGCTAGTATTTATTTAAATAAATTAAATATTTATATAACTATAGCTAGTATTTACACAGTGCAAAATGTTTTGCAAATATTATCTCATGTTATCCTCATAACCACCCTGGGAGGTAAATACTATTATTATCCCTATTTTACAGATAAGGAAACAGGCAAACTGGTTAAGTGACTTTCCCAGGGTCATACTTTTAGTAAGTATCTAAGGCTGGATTTGAATTCAGACCTTCTTGACTCTAGGTCCAGGACTCTATCCACTATACCACCTAGCTATCTAGTGAGTGTAGTTGGATCAGTCAGTACTGATTATCGATTTGTTGACATGCTGATGTATTGATTTAGTGTTTGAAACCTATTGTCTGCCAAGCTCTGGGGATACAAAGAATAAAGCAATACCTACTTTCAAAGAGTTTATATTCTAATGGATCATAGAGTATGTGGAGTGTAGTCAAATGTCAGAGAACAACAAAGACATATAGGATCAGACTGTGAAGGGTTTTAAATACTAAACAAAAGATTCTTCTTAAAGTCTGAGGCAATAGAGGGTTTATTGAAATGAGGAGGAGAGTATATGGTTAGACTGGATTTTGTTGAGTGGTGTGGGGGTAAAACTTAAGAAAGACACTTATCAGCTGAGTGGAGGATGGATTAAAGTGGAGGGAAACAATAAAGAGCCTATTGAGATGGTCCAGATGAGAGGCAGTGAGGACCTGTACCCAGATGCTGAATATGTGAGTGGGGAGAAGTTGCACATTTAATAGATGTTGTGAAGGTAGAAGTGTCAAGATTTTAGAACTGACTGGATAAGAAGGATAAATATAAGTGAGGAATTGAGGAGGACTCAGGTTGCAGGCTTAGGAGTATGGGGGAATGGTGTTGCCCTTGATAGCAACAGGGAAGTTAGGAGAGGGGAGGATTCAGAGGAGAAATATCACAAGTTCGATTTTGGACCTGTTGAGTTTGACACGTCTACAGGATACCTAGTTAGAGGCACTGGAAAGATTTCAGTCGGTGATCTGAAATTTTAGTTAGGATACATGTATTAGGTTTTAAGATGTTTGAAGCAAGGACTCTTAAACCTCTTCATATCCTGTACAACACCTCATGCGTTCTTGGCATCCAATAAATACTTGGTGAAATAGGCTTTAGAAGGTCACCCTCCTTTTGGAGTCATTAGTGCCCAGCACACATTAACATGTTTGAGGAATTGAAATATTTAAGTAAAAGTAATCAAGTCTTTCTAAGCACCTAACTTGATTAAATTGTAATTTAGGCTCTGGAGAGAGTTTGACTCTAAATCTAGTACACTGTTAGCCCCACAAGGAAGGCAGGGCAACTGAGCTATGGGGGTAGCAAGGCAACAACTGTGGATAATATCCCTGAGAAGTGTGCTTGGCCCTCTTCCATCTTGAAGATGCTTCTGACCAGTTCATAAAAGCAGGGAAAAAGTAAGAACTCACTGTTGATATTCAAGGACAATCTTAATGATAATGCTTATAGAGGACCTTATAGGAGTAGAGGAAGGACAGAGGAACCTCATAGGACTTCTTTGCATCAGAGTACATTGGCTGTAGGGCTTGGGTGTTCTTGTATACTTTCAGGAGCATTTTACCTTTATTGTGGGGAATCTTGTGGGATGAGACTTGCTGCCAAAGTATTCTAAGTCTGAGACCCAAAAAGCACTAAGGTTGAACACAGTTGAGAATCTGTGTCCAGAGGACCTAGCATAGACCAAGAAGGAGGCTATTTGCAGAAGGTTGCTGCTATGTCTTAGTCTTCCTACTGTATGCCTTTCCTTGTAGCTCATGTGTCTACATGATTTAGATATTAAAGTTCTTGATTCTCCTACTGTGATTGATCAAACTCCAATGTTTACCTTGACTATGATGCTTAATCTCTATTGTACCATCCTTTGTTCATTAGAATGAACTTACTGGTAGGTTTGTGTTGTCATGCTGCTTATTATCTGAAAGACTTATACTTGTCTTTGTCCTCGGTTGCCTCATCTTGGAGAAGAGATCCCAAAGAAGGATGTGCCCTTATTGGGAGGTGAATTTTCCAGTGACAGCTGCATTTCTTGCATATTTCTGAGTCTGAGGCTTCTGGGACCTTCATACAGAAATAGCTCATCTCCCTTCCCAAATTTTTTGCTCAATAAACAGTCAAAATTCTACTTAGCAAGTGTGTCAGTATATTCATTCACTCAGTTCAGCTCTCTGAAAGCACATAAGTTCAGTGAATGAGGTGAGAAGTAGCCTTATCTTTTTTATTTTTATTTTTAAAATTTTTTATTTAGAATATTTTCCCATGGTTCCATGATTCATGATCCCCTCCCCTCCCTGCCCCTGTTTCTCCTCCCTACTCCTCCCCTCCCCAAAGCCAACAAGCAATTAATTCCACTGGGTTATACATGTATCACTGTTCAAAACCCATTTCCATGTTATTCATATTTGCAGTAGAGTGATTCTTTAACATCAAAACTCTAATCACCTCCTTATTGCACTACATGGTCGATCATATATTTTTCTAACTCATTTCTAGTTCCACAGTTCTTTCTCTGGATGTGGATAGTGTTCTTTCTCCTAAGTTCTTCTGATTGTCCTGGATCATTGCATTGCTACTGGTAGAAAAGTCCATTACATTTGATTGTGTCATAATGTATCAGTGTCTCTGTACAATGTTCTCCTGGTTCTGCTCCTTTCACTCTGCATCAAATCCTGGAGGTCTTTCCAGTTCACATGGAATTCCTCCATTTTTTTTATTCCTTTCAGCACAATAAAATTCTATCACCAACATATACCATAATTTATTTAGCCATTCCCTAATCAGTGGATACCCCATCATTTTCCAATTTTTTGCCACCACAAAGAGTGCAGCTACTTTGTTCTCTTTGAGTTTACACTTGTGAAAGGGAATCCTTTATTCTCTTTGCCTAGTTGGAACTAACACTTTGGTTAACAATAACTTAAGTATCCCTACTTAGTACCTCACTAGATTGGGAAGACAGGATTAACTCTCCTTTGTCTACCTTTTGATTGAATCGACAAAAGCTTGAACTAGGCTGAAGGGCTGCAAACCACTTAGAGCAATGATGGGCAAACTATGGCTCACTGGCCAGATGTGGGCCACCTGAAATGTTCTATCTGCCCAAGGGACATTATTCCTAAATTATTCCTAATCGGATGAATACAATGAGTAGCATAAAATACAATGAAACTTTGAAAGAGTTGCCTTAGAAACAGACTGACAGGTAAGCATTTCATTTCCTTTGGCCCCCTCTTTAAAAAGTTTGCCCATCACTGACTTAGAGAATTCATACCCTCAGAAACTCAATCAGCCAGGAATCTGTGAATCTTTTTAATGAGTATTCACCCCTCCAGAAGGTGAGAACTGGTTCCTACAAACACTGCCCCCGGTAGTGCTAGACAATTTGGAAGGTGTGATTGGCCCCTGTGAAAAGGGGAAGAGACAAGAATTCACTATAAAAGGCCCTAAATTTCTGGGGCTAGGGAAGGAAGCTGACTCCAAGAAGGAAGTCAGCTTCAAGAAGGTCAGCTCAAGGAAGAAAGTCAGCCTCAAGAATCACCTTCACCTTGAGTCATTGTCATGACCTGCCTCTTGGAAGGAACTTGAGTGAGTGAATAGCTGGTTTTCCCTTCCTGTATTCTGGAAAAAAATTTAATTTCTGTTGAAGGGTCAACAAGTCCTGGCTGAGTCAAGCACCAGAGCAACATTTAGTTAGATAGGCTGTCTTCTCTACCCTTTTGTATTTCTCTGTTTTCACTCATTCTAGCTCTTTTGTAAAAAAAAAAAGCTATTAAAGTAATTTAGACTTTGAGCAACAATACTTTGAATCTGCAACCACTACTATTATTTATAATCTTCATATATTTTAGCCAAACCATTAAAATTTAATCCTTACACTATGAATATTTTTGTAGAAGTCTTTTTCTTTATTATCTCTTTGGGGTACAAACCCAGCAGTGGTATGGCTGGATCAAAGGGTGCTCAGTCTTTTACTTTATTTATTTTTATTTTTATTATTTTTTAAAACCCTTACCTTCCATCTTGGAATTGGTTCCAAGGCAGAAGAGTGGTAAGGTCTAGGCAATGGGGTTAAGTGACTTGCCCAGGGTCACACAGCTTGGAAGTGTCTGAGGCCAGATTTGAATCCAGGACCTCCAGTCTTTAGGCCTGGATCTCAATCCACTGAGCTACCCAGCTGCACCCTCCCCCCCACTCAATTCCTGGGCATTTTTTAAAGCCCTTTGGGCACAGTTCTAAATTGCCCTCCAGAATAGTTGGACCAATTCACAACTCCACGAGCAGCGTATTAGTGTCCCAATTTTGCCACATTCCCTCCAACATTTATTGCTTTCCTTTACTGTCATATTGGTCAATCTGCTGAGTATGAGATGGTATCTCAGAGTTGTTTTAATTTGCATTTCTCTAATCAGGAGGGATTTAGAACACCTTTTCATGTGCTTATTGATAGTTTTGATTTCATCTTGTGAAAACTGCCTATTCATGTCCCTTGACCATTTGTGCATTGGGGAATGGCTTCATTTTTTGTAAATTTGACTTAGTTCCCTATATATTTGGGAAATTAAACCTTTGTCAGAGAGTTTTGTTATGAAAAATGTTCTCTCAGTTTGTTGCTTTCCTTCTAATTTTGATTGCATTGGTTTTGTTTGTACAAAACCTTTTTAATTTGATATAATCAAAGTAATTCATTTTACATTTTGCAATGTTCTCTATCTCTTGCTTGGTCTTAAATTCCTTCCTTTTCTACAGATCTGACAGGTATACTAATCTATGTCCACCCAATTTATTTATGATTTCACGCTTTATATTTAAGTCATTTACCCATTTGAATTCATCTTGGTATAGGGTGTAAGATGTTGATCTAAACCGAATTTTCCCCATACTGTTTTCCAATTTTCCCAGCAGTTTTTGTCAAATGATGAGTTATTGTCCCAAAAGCTGGTGTCTTTGTGTTTATCAAATACTAGATTTCTGAGCTCATTTACTCCTAGTCTATTTCATTGATTTATCCTTCTGTCTCTTAGCCAGTACCATATTGTTTTGATGACCACTGCTTTTATAGTACAGTTTAAGATCTAGTAGCCCCCATCCTTCACATTTTTTCATTATTTCCCTTGATATTTTTTATCTTTTGTTCTTCCAGATAAACTCTGTTATAATTTTTTCTAATTCTATAAAAAGTTTTTTGATAGTTTGATAGGTACGACACTGAATAAGTAGATTAATTTGGGTAGGATTGTCATTTTTATTATATTAGTTTATCTTACTCAAGAGCAGTTAATGTTTTTAGGGTTATGTAGATCTAGTTTTAATTGTGTGAAAAGTGTTTTGTAGTTGTGTACATATAATTCCTGTGTTTGTTTTGGCAGATAGATTCCTAAATATTTTATATTGTCTATAGTGATTTTAAATGGACTTTCTCTTTCTAACTCTTGCTGCTGAGTTTTGTTGGAAATATATAGAAATGCTGATGATTTATGTGGGTTTATTTTGTTCCTTGCAACTTTACTAAAGTTGTTAATTATTTCCACTAGCCTTTTAGTTGACTTTCTGGGGTTGCTTAAGTATACCATCATATCATCTGCAAAGAGTAATAGTTTAGTCTCCTCACTGCTTACTTTAATCCCTTCAATTTCTTTTTCTTCTCTACTTGCTACTGCTAGCATTTCTAGTACAGCATTGAATAATAGAGGTGATAATGGGCATCCTTGCTTCACTTCTGATCTTATTGAGAAGGCTTCTAACTGGTCTCCATTGCAAATGATACTTGCTGATGGTTTTAAATATATACTGTTTATTATCTTGAGGAATAACCCTTCTATTCCTATATTTTCTAGTGTTTTCAATAGGAATGGGTGTTGTATTTTGTCAAAGGCTTTTTCTGCATCTATTGAGATAATCATGTGATTTGTTGGTTTGATTTTGATATGGTCAATTATGTGGATGGTTTTCCTAAGATTGAACCATCCTTGAATTCCTGGTATAAATCCCACCTGATCAGAGTGAATAATCCTTGAGATCACTTGCCTGAGTCTTTTTGCTAATATTCTATTTAAGATTTTTGTGCCTATATTCATTAAGAAGATTGGTTTATAGTTTTCTTTCTTGGTCTACCTGGCTTTGGAATCAGCCCCATATTTGCATCATAAAAGGAATTTGGTAAACTCCTTCTTTACTTATTTTGTCAAATAATTTGTATAGTATTCAGATTAGTTGTTCTTTAAATGTTTGATAGAATTCACTTGTGAATCCATCTGGCCCTGGGGATTTTTAATTAGGAAGTTCCTTGATGGGTTGTTCAATTTCTTTTTCTGAGATGGGATTGTTTAAGAATCCTATTTCCTCTTTTTTTAATCTGGGAAATTTATATTTTTGTAAATATTCACCCATTTCACCTAGATTGTCATATTTATTGCCATATAACTGAGCAAAGTAATTTTTAATAATTGCGTTAATTTCCTCTTCATTAGAGGTGAGACTGTCCTTTTCATCTTTGATACTGTTAATTTGATTTTCTTCTTTCTTTTTTTTATTAGATTGACTCGTACTTTATTTTATTTGTCTTTTCAAAGTACCAGCTCCTAGTCTTATTTATTAGTTTAATAGATTTTTTACTTTCTTGATTAATTTCTCCTTTAATTTTTAGGATTTCCAATTTAGTTTTTATCTGGGGATTTAAAATTTGTTCTTTTTCTAATTTTTTAAGTTGCAAGCTCAATTCATTGACCTCCACCTTCTCTATTTTGTTGGTATAGGCACTCAGTGATATAAAATTTCCCTTGAGTCCTGCTTTGGCTGTATCCCATTGGTTTTGATATGATGTCTCCTCATTGTCATTCTCTTTAATGAAGTTTGTAATTGTTTCTATGGTTTCTTCTTTGAACCAGCTGTTGAAGAATTAGTTTATTTAATTTCCAATTAACTTTAAATTTGCCTTTCCATGGACCCTCATTAATTTTAATTTTTACCACAATGTGACCTGAAAAAGTGGCATTTATTATTTCTGCTTTTCTGCATTTGTTTGCAATATTTCTATGCTCTAGTACATGGTTGATCTTTATATATGTACCATGTACTACTGAGAAAAAGATATATTCCTTTTTATCCCTGTTCAGTTTTCTCCAGATATCTATTAACACTAATTTTTCTAGCATTTCATTTACTTACCTTAATTCTTTCTTATTTAATTTTTGGTTTGATTTATCTAGTTCTGAGAGGGGAACGTTAAGATCCCCCACTAATATAGGCTTACTATCTATTTCCTCCTTGAGGTCCTTCAATTTTTCCTTTAAAAATCTAGATGCTATTCCATTTGGTGCTTAGATGTTTAGTAATGATATTACTTCATTGTTTATAGTACCTTTTAATAAAAAGTAATTTCCTTCCTTATCTCTTTTAATCAGATCAATTTCTACTTTGGCTTTGTCTGGTATCATGACTGCTAGTCTTGCTTTTTACTTTAGATGATGCATAATATATTCTGCTCTAGCTTTTTACCTTGAATCTGTGTATGTCACCCTGCCTCAAATGTGTTTCTTGTAAACAACATATAGTAGGATTTTGTTTTTTAATCTCATCTGCTATCTGCTTCCATTTAATGGGTGAGTTCATCCCATTCACATTAAGCATTATGAATACTAATTGTGTATTGGCCTCTATCTTATTATCTCCTTAAATCCTGCTCTATTCTCTTTCACTCTATTCCTTCTCACCAATATTTTGCTTCTTGTCACTCCCCGCCCCACCAGTTTCCTCTCCTTTCTATTACCCCACTGCTTCCCTTGCCTTATTCTCCTTCTACTTCTCTGTAGAATGATAGAATTCTATGACCCACTGAGTATACTTGTTTTTCCCTCTCTGAGCCAGTTGTAAAGAGAGTAAAGTTTACACATTGCCTGTCACCACCTTTATCCTCCCTTCTCTGTATTGATTTTTGTCACCTCTTAATGTTATATAATTTACCCCATTCTATGTCTCCCTTCCCTTTTCTCTCAGTGCAACTTTCTCTTTCAGCCCTTGATTGATTTTTTTTTAAACCCTTGTACTTCGGTGTATTGTCTCATAGGTGGAAGATTGGTAAGGGTGGGCAATGGGGGTCAAGTGACTTGCCCAGGGTCACACAGCTGGGAAGTGGCTGAGGCCGGGTTTGAACCTAGGACCTCTTGTCTCTAGGCCTGACTCTCACTCCACTGAGCTACCCAGCTGCCGCCCCTTGATTGATTTTTTACATGTCATTCATATGCATACATATCATATCATACATACACATCATTCCATATCATCACATTTACATATACATTATATCATATATCATCATATACATCATATTATCATAATCAACTTACTTTCTGAGTAAATTCTTTCTATCTTCTCTACTATTGAGAGTAATTTTTGAGAATTATAGAAATCCTCTTTCCTTGTAGACATATAAACATCTATACCTTAATGAGTCCCTTCAATTTTCTCATTTACCTTTCTGGGCTTCTCTTGTGTCTTGTATTTGGCCTTCAAATTTTTTATTTAGGTCTGGCTTATTGCTCAGGAATGCTTAGAAATCTTTTATCTTATTGAATGACCATTTTTCCCCTGAAAGAAACTCAGTTTTGCTGGATAGATGACTCTGGGTTGTAAACCCAAATCTTTTGACTTTCTGAATACCATATTCCATGTTTTCTGATCCTTTAATGTAGAAGTGGCTAGGTCCTGAGTGATCCTGATTATACCTCTATGATATCTGAATGGTTTCTTTCTGGCTTCTTGAAGTATTTTTCCCTTGGCTTGGTGGCTCTTGAATTTGGCTATTACATTCCTGGAAGTTGTCAATTGAGGATTTCTTTCTGGAGTCAATCTGTGAATTCTTTCAATTTCAATTTTATTTTCTTGTTCAAGCATCTCTGGGCAGTTTTATTTGATTATTTCTTATAATATGATATCCAAGGTTTTTTCTTCATCATGGCTTTCAAGTAATCCAATAATTCTCATATTGTCTGTCTTAGACCTGTTTTCTAGGTCAGTTGTTTTTTCAATAAGATATTTGATGTTTTCCTCTGTTTTTTCATTCCTTTGATTCTGCTTTATTGTTTCTTGATTTCTCATGAAATCATTAGTTTCTAGATGATCAATTCTGATTTTTAAGACCTGGTTTTCCTCTGTCAGTTTTTGGTTCTCCTTTTTCAAATGGCTCATTTCTTCTTGTATCACTTTAATTTCTCTTCCCCACTTTTCCTCTTCCTCTAATAATTGGTTTTTGATGTCTTTTTTGAGTTCTTCTACAATTTTTGTCCAATCCATATTTTTCTTTTGGACTTTGGGTGTGTTTCCTTTGCTTTCACTGTCCCTTTCTGTGTCTGTACCTTGCTCTTTGTCTCCATAAAAAGTCTTTAGAGTTAGGTGCTTTTTTGATTGTTTGCTCATTTTCCCATCTAAGTATAGGTAGGCTCTGTTTTCTGGGGAGTTGGGGTACACTTTTAAACTTCAGTCCTTCCTTGATGTTATTTTCAGCTTATTTTCTGGGTTGTTACTAGTTTACCAGATGGTCTGAGGACTGGGAGCTCTGAGAGTCCCCTCTTTCTGCTGATTCAATTGACCCTTGAGTTGCTGATAGGTTAAAGACTTTCCTCAGGCTTGGGTGTAAGCTGTTGATCTCAGTCTGAACTTGATCAGGTCAGGTGCTGATCAGATTCTAGCTCCAGGCTTAGGCTCATTTTGGTCTCAAGGTAGTCTTGTTTCAATCAGGAACACTCTTGATTGCCCTGTCTTGGAGCTCCACCCTTAGCTTTGGGCAAAAAGATCCTGAGGAGGCTTTTCTTGAGAACTGTGTCCTCACCCCAAACTGTAGATTATGTCTTCCCCTCAAGCCCATGCTGGGATTCTTGGCTTTGCTCTGGGCCCACTTGGATCAGCTTCCTTCAGCTCAGATTGCCTTGGTCTGGGACTTCAGACTTCTCCACAGGTTTGTTATTTCAAGGGGTGTTATTTGGCTTGGACCACTAATTGCCCAGTAGGATCTCAGGGTCTGACTTAGCTTGAGTTTAAGTTTGGAATCTGTGAGAGCAGATGTGTGGGGCAGTGGGGGGTGTGGTTTGCTCTTGGCTTGCTCTTCATTGGATGCTATGCCTCTTGCTAGCTCTGCTCCCCTCTCACCCCAGTTCCCCAGATGATCTCTGTCTACCTTTTGGGTTTTTCTTTTTTGAAGGTTGTTTACCTCTGTCTCTATTGGTTTTTTTACTCTTGTATTTGTTTTGTGGAAATATTTTATTCTTGGTCAGAGAGGATTTTTGTGGTGAAACAGTGAGCTGCTATACTAATTACTCCTTCATCTTGGCTCCACCCCTCAGAAGTAACCTTATCCTTGACAGTACTCAGTGAGTTATTTCTTCTTCTGTAGGATATATCTGTGTCAGAGGACAGGGGAACCTGACACCCAGAGTTCATGGGACCCTGGCAGAGAAGAGGTAACTTCCTTCCATAATTTGGAATTTTAAGATGGAAACTGATCATGAGTATAAACCAGAACTTTTTTTTTAGTTGTGTGAGCTTGTCCTTGAGTTCTTCATTCAAATGGCACCCACCTGACCCTTCCAGTATGGAGAAAGCTCTTGGAAAGTTCCCTGCCACTGCCACCTTTGAAACAAAGAAGCATGATTCAAATCATTTCAGATGGCACTCAATAAATATTTGATGCCATTCGTGAGGAGCATCATGTAAACAATGCACTATCAAGAGAGAGAGAGATTGATCCATCCTTGAGGACCCTCAAAAGAGGCACTCAGGGAAATCTCAGCTGAGAGGCTCAGTTAGAAGAAGGGCTAGAGAGTAACTTAAGAACTTTGGGACATGAAAACCATCCTGTTTCTTTAGGAAGAATGACAGACTGCTCTGGACTCTGTTAATTTACGCACCCGAGTATTGGGACTCCCTCCTTCCCAGCACATTGTTTTGAAAAAAAAATTCCAAGAGTTGTTTCTTCTAAATCTCCTTTGATTCCACTGTGGTACCTCAGCATCACTACAAACAAGCAGCTCTGGTGAGAACTGAAGGCAGCTCGCCGTGCCTGATAGCTTAAATGCTCATAAATCCCACGTGCTGTAGCAATCACAAAGTGAATAACAACCACAAGGTATGAAAAATCCTCTTATAGTTTATTTACCAGCCACATAACAAGGGTAGGTAAGGGTGGGGTGAATGACGGAGGCCTCATAGTAATAATCCTCAAGAATTTCCAAACTAAGAGCAGATATATGGGAGATGCAGGACAGGACTTGGCCCAAGGTCCACAGCTTTTGGACAAAACAGCTGTTGATGATAAATTACAAGCTAATAAGTGTATGCATTGAGGAGAGGAGAAGAGGAAGGGAAGAAGAGGAATGTAGAAATACCAACGCCAATTCCCTTGGGCTCAAAGTAATTTTATATTCAGATGATCACTACCACATTCCTTTCAGGAAACAATAGCAATATTGCAATGATGGGGATGATAGTAATAATAATAATGATAATGAAAAAATATGTTTATCATTATAATGATACTGGCCACTAGAGGATTTTATAGAGCTCCATACATGGTAGCTCATTAAACCTCATTGCACCCCAGTGAGGTTGGCAGTCACCATTTTTGACATTTTTGAGTTGGGGGATAAGAGGATGCAGATTTGGGGAAGGGGAGGGAATGGCTGTAGAATTGCCTTCAAGTCAGAAGCAGGACTAAGAAAAGGGTGAGACTCTTGACCCCATACCTTGGCCATGCCTCAGCCTATTTAAAAGACCAGATCTGATACAAGATAATATAGGTAGGAAGGGGCAAAGTCATGATTTGCTATTCATAGGAGAAATGTCTTGATTTGCCTCCCCAGGGTCCCAGTGCTTCAGGGAAGAAGATTGTCTATGGTGTAGTTTTGATTAACTGGCCTGTACTCACCTCTTTCTCTGGACCATTTG
This sequence comes from Gracilinanus agilis, assembly GCF_016433145.1. Classification (NCBI taxonomy): domain Eukaryota; kingdom Metazoa; phylum Chordata; class Mammalia; order Didelphimorphia; family Didelphidae; genus Gracilinanus; species Gracilinanus agilis. The sequence goes on from NC_058134.1 coordinate 44,886,106, forward strand.
GACCAATTTGCTGAATAGGTTGGCTTATGGACATAAGGAAGCATGGTGTTATGGAAAAAGCACTGAACTTAAGAGAACTAGAAGACCTTGGTGCAGCCTTTAGCTTTGAAACTACTTGAGTGACTTTGGTTTCTCACCTACAAATGGGAAGATTTGACTAAATGATACTTCTCTGTTCTAAATACAAAGCTCCCAGGACCGCTTGCCTGTCTCACTCCCTTCTTTCCTCCACTCCAATCAAAACAGAACAATGATCTCTTTGGGACTGCATGGTATAAAAAGTGGAAAGAACATTGGATTTGGAGTTAGAACTACTGGGTTAAAATCCCAGCTTTGCTACTTGTTACTTGTGTGGCATTGGGCAATACTCTAGTCCTCTCTGGTGGTGCTCAATTTTAAAGTAAAAAAAATGGTGTTTGACTAGATGACTCAAATGATTCCTTTTTCTTCTAAAGCTAATGATCCTATTATCTACATGCTATGTTAGCTTATACAAATGCGATGAGTTCTGCTCTTTGGGACTTCTCTCACACTAATTCCCGGTTGCAGAAGGTTTTGAAATATTCCCTGGATTACATGGATTCTTCTTTATGTTGATAGAGTTTAGTTCCTGATCAGTCTAGATATACGAGGTTATACTGTACTGATGAAAAAATTAAAAACCAAGGAGAAGAATGGAATTTAAAAAAGAGGGCCCATGCCTTGTAGAAATTCCAACCTTCCCCACTGTTAAGGTCACTATCTCTTTACCTCTTCCTGTCTCTCTCCTCTTTACATTAGCACCAACTATTGGGGCTAAAATAGAGAATCCTTCCCCAGCTGCTGATAGAAGAGAGTTCAAGACCATCTCATCATACAGGACAGGGAATCAACTTACAAGAATGTTCTGGCTAATGTTTTCAAAGAAAACCAATGACATCATGATGAGTGATGACTTGACTTGCACAAGAATTGGATTTAAATGAGGTCGAGTTGCACAAAATCATCAGCCTCACTCTGTCTTCCAGAGTCATTGAAGTCCAGTGGCAAGACAAAAGTCAAGATGACTGGCAGTGGCCTGGGATGCATTGGATGACCTTGGCATCTTCAATGTCTGACCAAGCTCTACACATACCATAGTGCTTACTTCAGCTGCATTTGTGGCCACGAGAACAAATTGTTCTTATTTGGCTAGAGGAAATCTTCACATGCTTGGGGTAGAAATCCTGCTAGACCAGTGTTAGTGAACATTTTCAAGATCACATGCCCAAACTGCAACTTCAAGCTGCCTGTGAGTCCCCCACATTACCCCAGACAGTGGAGGGAGGAAGTGCTCGCGTTGGGCAGCTGGACAGAGGGGCAAGACATGCCACAGCTTTGCCAACATGGCCGTAGATCATAGGATAGCCAATTCTCTCCAAATTAACCATGAAGTCAGTCTTTTCCCAAAATCAGAATAAAATATTTATTCTATAGGAGTAGACTTGGTGTGGTACAATGAGTACAATCAAGTAAACTGCTCCTTGTCTTTGCTCCTCAGGGATGGAGGTGAGATGATTGTATTACCCAAAAGGAAACAGAAGGGCCACCAAAGTACCTGAGAATCTGCCAAAGTAGTATGACCTCCCATTTCTATAGTTCACCCTGGCTCCTAGACAGCACGGATAGGACAATCTGGGCTGGGCCAGTGATGTCTAAAGAATTAAGCATGCTGTCTACTACCAGTATGGTATATATAGGAAAGATATTTGCTCTAGAATAAGATGATCTGGGTTCAAACTCTACCTCTAATGCTTCTGGAAAATATTCTACAGCCTCAGTTTCCTTATCTATAAAGTCAAGGGGTCAAACTAGATAGCTCTTGAGATCCTTAATAGTAGAATAGTAAATTTAGATTGCAGTTTCCAATAGGTACCTTAAACCCTGATCATCCAGGGGAGCCAATGGGGACCAACTTTGTAGACACTCAGCCCATGACTATGAATTTATCTTCATCCCTGAGGGCTCGTTCATTCATTTATTCATTCATCTATCTATTTATTCATCCACCCACCCATTTATTTATTTGTTTGTTTATTTGTTTATTCATTCATTCATTCATTCATTTGTTTGTTTATTTATTTATTTTTGCCTGCCTCAGATAAGATACAGCAGTCAATGATTTCCTTGTTCATTAGACTCTGTGGCTCACCTCCCCTAGCAGGGAATGCTCTTGTTGCCTTTTCCTAAAGAATTGAATTTCACCCCTGCCTGCCTCTTGCTGCCCTTTCCTGAAGAACTGAATTGTGCCCCTAACTGCCTCTATTCACAGCAAAATGCAATCAGTATAACAATTCGCCTTTGCTTAACCTTTTCTTGAGTATGTGGTTCATCTGTCTGTAGTTCCTGGCCAGGAACCATAAAGCACCATGGCCCCAGGAGCTGTCTTCAGGTGGATAAGGACTAAGCTCTTCTTCCTTCTTTAGTGTTGCAAGCTCACAGCAGTTTCTGGGCAGTGGGTGGACATGTCTGGTGTTAATTGTCAACTTTACTAAAAGTACTCCTTGGGTATTCTGTGAGTGCTCCATGCCTTATTAGGCTTGGTGGTGAGGCACAAACAGAATGCCATCTTTGTCCTTCTCTGAAAGGAATTACAATCCAACATGGGAAAAGAACAATCAGGGGCAGCAAGGTGGCCATAGGAGGTCAGGGTCTGACTCTGGTCTCAGACACTTCCTAGCTGTGTGACCCTGGACAAGTCACTTAACCCCCAATGCCTAGCCCTCACCACTCTTCTTCCTTGGAACCAATACACAATATTGATTCTAAGATGGAATGGAAAGGCTTGAAGCTAAAAAAAAAAAAGAGAAAATAGAACAATAATTTAAAAAAATCTTATACATGCAAAGGACTGAAACTAGATGTGTTATGACCAATAAGAACTCTTCAAAGAAATACAATTTGATTTGATTCAATTCAGCTTAACATATATTTATTAAGTTCATACACTATGTAAGCCACAATGTTAGGTAGTATAGAAACAGATACAGAAATGAAACATTTCTAGAGATCAAGGAGCTATCATTCTTCTCTAATAACTAGAGGTATACAATTTATGCACAGGGGGGGAGGGAATAATTATTTACAGAGCATCTACTACATACCAGGCACTGTGCTAAATTCTTTTTTTTACAAATATGACCTTATTTGATCCTCCCAACAACAATCCTGAGAAATAGGTGCCACTGTTATCTCTGTTTTTCAGTTGAGAAAACTGAGGCAAACAGAGGTTAAGGGACTAGCCTTGGGTCACTGAGGCTGGATCTGCCCTCAGGTGTTCCTGAATCTATATCTGCTTTACCACCAGTTGCCTCTACAGAGGTGAGTCAAGACAAGGTCATTTGAGGAGGGAGAGGGCTGGGAACAGTGAGGAGGTCCATCAGGTAGTCGACTAGCATTTATTAAGCTCCTACTATGTGCCAGCAATTGTACTAACCAGTGGGAATGCAAAGAAAGATGAAGAAACAGCCCCTTCTCTTGAGGAGCTCTCAGTCTAATGGGGGAAGAGAACATTCAAACAACTGTGTTCAAACGAGACGTACACAGAATAAATTGGAGGATCCACCCAGAGGAAAGGCACCAAAATGACGACTGGAAAAGGGAAAAGGCTTTTTCTTGAAGATGGAGTCTTACCTGAGCCTTGAAGGAAGATGAGGATTCTGAGAGGAAGAGAAGGAAGAGTATATATTACAGCCTTGGAAGAACTCCTGGAGGTAGGACTTTGGGGGTACAGTTAGTTAGTCAAACAACTGGGCTGGAAACTAGAGAGAGTGAATGAGAGTCATATAAAAGATGGCGAGAAACCTAGGTTGGGGCCAGACTCTTGAAGGCTTTAAAAGTCAGGCTGAGGAGTTTGGATTTGATCTTAGAGGCCACAGAGAGCCACTGATGATATTTAAGCAGGACAAGGGATATGATTTGTGCTTTAGGAATATTTTGGCCTCTGGGAAGAGGATGAAGTAGAGAGGGGCGAGGCGGAAAAAGAAAGATCAAGTTAGGCAGGTGCTAAAGAGATTGCCAAAAGGGCCTGGAATGAGTGAATTTTTTTAAAAATGAAGGCTTTTTTCTTTCTCTAAAAGAATAAACAACTTTTTTTCCTTTTGGGAATGACTGAAGGATTTTAATTGAGGGGAGGGCTATGGTTTAGTCTAGTCTAAGAGGCAGGAAGAGATCGAGATGTTATTTCAGGGGTGAGAGCTGGACTGTATGGTGGCAATATTGCTGCTGTTGGGGAAGCTGAGGCTGGAGAAGCTTGTAAGCTTGGGATCAGAGAGAGCTACAGTGGGCTCGGTCAGTTGGGTGTCTTGTCTTATTCTGACATCAATGTCAGGAAACCCCAGGAATTGTGGGAGGGGAAGGAGGCTCCACCGATTGCCTGAGGAGGGGACATCAGACCCAGATTGGAAAAAGAGCAGGTCCAAGCTCCCTCGCTAATCCGAGCAGTATGGGATCAGGCCTTGGAGTGATCTTTGCATTTCCAGTCTGGGTGAAAAAAAAATGTACGTTTTAAAGGAGATTGGTAAGAGGACGGAGGAGAGGCAGCCTGGGAGATGAAGGCAGTTAGGCAAGGGCAAGAGGGATGGGGTAAATAATAGAAGGTAATAAAGTTGGAGTTTTCTTGTGATTAGTGGGGCAAGTGGGAGTCATTATAGGGTTCAGAGGAGGAGAGTGGCAAAATCAGATCAATGCTTGAGGAAATTGATGCTTGGGGCCAGGAGCCAGAGAGACTGGAGGAGGTTGCTCCTGGAAGCTGGGAGCCTGAACAGGGATGGGGGCTATAACAGGGAGGAGTGACGAGGGTCTAGGCTGGGGTTCTAATGCAGAGGAGAGCTGAAGCTGAGACTTTCTCCCATGGGACTGACATCTGGGGTGATGGTCTCCGCCATGAACAGAGGATGACAGGAGGGACCCCCCATCCCCTTATGGGGAGGAATTGCATTGCCTTCTCTCAGGTCACTACCCAACGTCCCTGTCACCCCGTCTGCTGGCCCATTCTGCTTCACGTTCTCACACAGCTCTAAGTGTATCCCACCAGAAAAGATTGCTTCCACGCTCCTTGGCCTGGAGATTCACACCTTTTAGGCAGTTGGGGACTCATCCACAGTGAGAGTACGGCCACCATCCCGAGGTGTCCATTGAACGTTTCTCCATGTGCCTGGCTTTCAGTTGTGGCTTTGCATGGAAGTATTATCAAAGAACTTAATATAATGCAATAATTAACAAGGGTCAGAGGTGAAGCTGGAGGTTGATTAAGGAGCTCCCCATTCAACGTGATGAATTTATACTTCTAAGATGGAACATAAGGGTTTTGTTTTTTTAAAAAAAGTGTGCCACAAAAGTAGGTATAAACTCAGCACAGTTCCTGGCAGCACATAGTAGGCGCTTATTAAATGTTTATTGATTGATTGACTTGTCCTGAGAGAAGTTCATGGATTATGTTCCTAGAAGCCCCATCGCCTGCGTAGAGGAGGAGAGACCTTGATTTTTTAGGCAGTATGTCCCCAGCCTTGGGATTCTCTAGTCAGAGAAGAGAAGAGTTCTTGGGCAGCACTGGATTTAGGGGTTTTCTCATGAGAAAGCTCAAGTTTCAGTTTGGATGCTTGGCCTTCTACAGAAAGAGGAAGAGTGCCTTTAAAAATGCATTCATTCATTCATTCATTCATTCATTCATCTATCTGTTTATTATATTCATTAAGATTTTTTTTTGAGTTCCAAATTCTCTGCCTCTTTCCAGACACTCCTCCACCCACTGAGAAGGCAAGTGAGATGATACCAATTATATATGTGAAGTCATGCAAAGCATATTTCCATATTGGTCTTATTGCAAAAAAAAAAAGCAAGAAAAATAAAGGGGAAAAAGTATGCTTCAATCTGCATTCAGAGTTCATCAGTTCTCTCTCTCTGAAGGTGGAGAGCATTAAGGAGAATCCTTAAGTCATAAGCACATACATCATAACTGGAAGAGGAATTAGGGATTAAGGATACATGAAAAGAAATGACCTGCCCTTTGTTCTCTATTGTGCTGCGATTGGTAAAGCAGGTGGAGGGCAGACTAGAGGTCTTGGGTTCAAATCTGATCTCAGGCACTTCCTATCTATGTGATCCTGGGGAAGTTACTTAACCCCAATTACCCTAGACCATACCAGTCTTCTTCCTTGGAACGGATACTTAATATTGATTCTAAGACAGAAGGTAAGAGTTAAAAAAAAAGCACAGGTTCCAAGGAGGAAGAAAGCTGCTTCTCCAGCTGCTTCTCTAAAGTATGTTTCCTTTTTTTGTGACAGACTGAGCCATAAGGTGGAACTACAAGTTTGGGGGCCCCTATTTGGCATTCTCTTGAATGCCAATGTTTTGCCCTCCTGACAATCCCAAATTTAGTTCCCTTCTGAGTTGTGTTAATGGATTCCTCTAAGTTCTTTTACTTTCTGAAGGGTGAAATAAATTCTGTCTTCTTCTTGATATGCATTTGTTACTTGGAATGCTTGTATGGGAACTGGGTACTCGATCTACATTTGTAGAAACCTAAACACACACTTTCTTCAGAGATTTTCTTAGCGTAAACTCTGAGTGGAGAAAATGAGCCAAAAGAGGGACCGACATTTTGAATTAGCTCCCAAAATTAAACCTGGTGCGTGAGAGCATAATTTAGGAATGAAACGGGACCTATGTCACGGATTACAATGGCAAGGGTGTGTTTGTGAGTGTAGGAAACCTGGATTTATGGATTCAAATATTTATGGTCCTCCTTTAGCAATATGGTCGAACTATCTTGTTCTCCAATCTTTTTTTAATTGAAAATTTTAATTTAATTAATTGATTCAGAATCTTTTTCCATGGTTCCATGATTCATACTCTTTCCCTCCTCTCCTTATCCCTCCCCAGTAGCCAACAAGCAATTCCACTGGGTTTTACATATGTCATTGATCAAGACCTATTCCCATATTATTAATACTTCTTGCTCTCCAATCTTGAGTGCTGCTCACCATCTTGTGCCTACCTAAACCAAAACCCTCTTCCCTGGCCTTTACTAGATGTACCCCCTTAAAAGAAATTACCTTCCTGATTGCATGGACTATCTTTTGCATTTGTTTCTCCAGTCCAAGGACAGTGCCCAGAGGAGAGCAAGTCACCAATAAATGCTTGCCAATTAATGTGGGGAAAACCAACAACAAAAACACACTTATTATGGATCCTTTAGTGCTAGATATGAAGCTTAAATATAACCAATCCCCACCCTGAAAGGGGTCTGCGGTCTGGTACTAGACAGAAGACCTCCCTGATTGGAGACCCTTGGAAGCTGCAAATTGCTAAAGAGAAATAAGAATCCAATGGGTGTCTCTCCCAGAGTAAAAGAGGAAAGGAAAGTACATTCCTCTCCTCATTCATCCTAGTTTCATGAAGTCCCTACTATGTGCAAAGCACCAAGAAGAGAAAGTAGAGAGTATGTGTTAGGTCATGCCATGAAATACCTCTCTTCCCCTGGTGGCTATTGCGCCTGCCACTCTTAATGGAAGGCGAGAGGAATGGGATAGGACTTCACAACATACTCCTCTGGGGGCCCCTGAGTCATGAGTTGTCAAAGGGCGCTTGGAGAAGTGGGTGGGACTGATAACTAGAGCCAGTCCAAGCTTGATGAGGCATGGAGCTCTCAGCATGGGTCAGCCCCGCTCCACAAATGAGCTGAGACGGAAGCGTGGCACCCACACAGGAAAGTGGCATTTCTCCAGTGCCTTTTGGGTCCTAGGCTTTGACACAGAAAGGCTTGCTTCTGGCCGTCCAATGGAAAGCCAACAGGGAAAGATGGCGGTCACCACTTGGCCGATGGAGACACTGGGAGCAGAGGATGCTGACTCATGAAGGATTTGTAGGCTGCTTAATAGTTCTTGAAGCCCTTCCCCAGTGTCTCTTTGGAGCATCACGCTAATCTTTTCAGGTCTGTAGGGCAGGCACTATGTTGTTCCCATTCTACAGATGGAGAAGCTGAAAATATAGCTAATAAATGGCAAAAGTAGGATGCAGACAGAGGGCTTACTGACACCAAGGCTCATTCTACTTGGCTCGGCAGATGAAGAAGCCAAGCTTTACCAAAGGGTAAAACTAGCCTTAACAACAAGTTAAGGAATATATTTTAGGAACATGAGACAAGTCAGAGGGAACTAGGCAGCAGGCCCATAAAAAATATTTAGGAGACATGAAGAAGAAATGGTCAGGGCAGGGTAATAACAACTCCCATTGCTATAGTTTTATTACAAGGCACTTTTTCCAAAACTACCCTGGGAGGTAGGTGGAGCAAGTTTTATTATATCCAGTTGCTGATGAGAGTAAAATGACTTGCTTATGGTCACACAGTTGCTGTCAGTTATGGATTCATGCCCAGGACTTCTGATTCCTAGTCCAGGGCCCTTTCTTCTAAATAACATTTCCTCTAAAAAATCCTTCATCCCAGTGGAATTGTGCATTGGCTAGGGTTAGGGGAGTTTGGGGAGAGGGAAAGAACATGAAATATGTAACTGTGGGAAAATATTCAAAATAAAAATAAAAATAAAAAATCCTTCATATGACATCAAGGAGACAATATGGCCCAATAGGAGTGTTCCTTCTTTATGGAATTGAAGGGGGACAGGCATGTAGAGACCGAGGACCCAAAAGGGCCAAGAGGAACTCAGAGTGGAAGCTGAAGCCAGGAAAGAGGACCCGGAGGCCCGTGCATTGAGATAAGGTTCTGAAGGGGAACTGAAGATGTAGCTCATGCAGAATTGATGTCAAAGAACAGTTCCCCTGGGCTAGAAGTCTGACTATCTCCTTTGGTACCCAGGCTATTCCAAAAACCCATGGTCAGCAAATATCCGCAATGTTTTTAATCCCATTTACTTTGCAGGGACATTCACCCGGATAATGTTTTATTCTGTCTAAAGGCTCATTAGATCTTCAGGTTGGAAGGAACCAGAGAGGCCTCCTAGTCCTTCCTGTAACTGCAAGGATTCCATCTATGGACTAGCCATCATCCAGTTTTCTGTTGAAAATCTTCAGTAAAAAAAGGAAATATCTCCCAAAGCAGCTGATTCCACTTAGGAAGAGCTCTAGTTTTTGACATTAAGCTTAAGCATGCCTCTGTAATTTCTACCCAGCCCCTCCTCATTCTGCCTCTGTGGCCAAGTAGAAAACATCTCATCACTTTTCCTCTTTCCACGCAATGGTCTTTTCAATACCTGGGGCATTACCCAGAATTACCTTCTATCTTAAAATCAATACTGTGTATTGCTTCCAAGGTAGAAGAACAGTAAGGGGTAGGCAATGGGGGTTAAGTGACTTGCCCAGGATCACACAGCTGGGAAGTGTCTGAGGTCAGATTTGAACCTAGGATCTCCTGTCTCTAGGCCTGGCTCTCAATCCACTGAGCTACCCAGCTGCCCCTTCAAACTCAAGTCTTTTGACTCTAAATCCTGCCCTCTTTCCTTCTTCTAGCATGCCTGGTGGGGTGATGACTGAGATGTAAATCTTGTTAAAGGAATGCCATAACAGGAAATTTCCCCATCCCTTTTGCAAAGCCATGAAAGGATGCAGGAAACCTGGCAGGTTATCAGAGTCTTGGAACATGGGAAGTGGGAATGTATAGGAAAAGGATAAGCTCTGGTAAAGGACCTGGACTTTTAGACATCCTTTTTGGAAATGAGTTTCTGAGCTCCATCAGTGTTGAGCCCCACAAACGGGCACCAAGCAAGAGTATGCATGAGTCCGTCTAGTTTATAAGACACGAGTGAAACCCATCACTGAGTGATTCAAAAAGTCCAAATGTCACTTAGTACTCTGGTCTTTTTTTAAGTGAGATATGAAAGGAAAGAGTCTTTGGCTTTAAAAATAGCAAAGGTGAACCTAGGTAGAGGTGAAGGCCTGAGGGACTGATGCCCTGGGAGGAGTTGGGGTCATTTTTTATTTGCTGATTAATCATCCTTTACCTGTATATTGGAAAGCATTCTGCTTTGCCCTGTGCCTCATTGCACGTCCAGAGGGGAATCATTAATCAGCCTGACTTCCGGGCCTGCCTAGTCTGATTGTCTTAATTAAGGTTCTCTGGTAATTCACTGGAGATTAATATCTCTCTCCAAGGAGCTAAAGTTCCTACCATTTGGTGCATTGAAGTAGCAGAGTATTAGTCATACAGAACTCCACAGCTTTATATTCTCAAGGGCAGAGGGATGGTCTGGATGACCTTGCAAGTTTCCACTCAGACCCCAAACTCTCCAGTCTTGTGTTGGACAATCTCTGTCCCGAGGTAGAAAAGTCATATCAAATTCTAAGGTTTAATGAAAGCTTCCCTTATCTTTAATGCTCCCTTCCTTTCCCACACTCTATTTCAGGAATTACATTTCTTCTTTCTCCCCTTTTCCTTCCCTTCCTTCCTTCCTTTCCTCTTTATTTATTCCTTTATTTATTTCCTCATTTATAATATAAATAAAAAGTATTTATTATTTTTATTTCTTACATCGCTATAGTATCACATGTATGTATCCCTCCACAACCTCTTTCCAGAGAGAGGAATGGCATTTCTTAAGTTCTTCCTTTGTCCTCTTGGAAAATAATGTGACCAAAGACATTTCCACACCTTTCTATTACCTCTAATTTCTCAGTATTGTTGAATTTCACGTTGGGGGCTCATATTCAACATGAGTGTTTATTGGCTTTGCTAAAAGGACCTACAAGGCTGGTCTTTGTCTAATGTAGGTTTGGAGAAGTAGATTAATCCCAGTATCTCTACTCTGTATCTAATCCCAGTATTTTCACTCTGTATCCCCTGTCTCCCTTTCACTAACTAGTGTCCTTCACTCCCTAAGCTGCACTGCTCCGAAGCCTGCCCTTCTCTTATAGCCATTGCAATTTCCCTTTCCTCCTTTGGTACTTCAGTGAATCTTTGATCCCATCCCTCCAGTGATTCAGATTGCAGCTTACTCATGGCTGCCTCCTAACTGACTCCTCTACATAATCTGGAATAGGAGAGGGGAACCTAAAATGTGAGAGGTCCTCTTGTAGAGCTCTTGATATTGTATGGATGCCAGTGGAATGTGTGAATTATCCCTTTGTTACCCTTTGCTCTCATTGCATGATCAGTCTGTATTTCCTCCAAGTAATGCCTTTCTGACTCTCTTCTTGAAGAGATCATTCATAGTGTTCAAGCAGGAAGATTCTGAGTGATCAATCAAGCAATTAACAAGCATTTATTAAGCACCTATTATGTGCCTGGCACTGTGTTTAGTGCTAAGGGTACAGAGAAAAGCAAAAATAATTCCTTCCCTTAGGGAGCTGACATTTTAGTGGGAAAAAAATCTGTGAGTTCTTTCATTTCTTAAATCTTAAATCTGAATATATTTTTTCATTGCCTCTCTCTAAGTCTACCTTCCCAATGAAGTCATTAAATAGGAAGGTAGATATTGACTTGGTTTAGAAGATCTTACTGAAATTTTCATAGGATTTCTTCATTTCAAAGGCTGTTAGAATACACAACCATCTTCATGGTAGACTTTTTGCTTATGCTCATCATGAATATTGTAAGGATGTAACTATTGTCTTTGTATCCCTATAACTTAACACAGATTCTGGCACACAGTAATAAATGTTTGTTGAATTGTTGCTTGATTGATCAAATGATATCTGATACATTTTACAGAAAGTAGTGTGTGAAACATAAATTCTATATAAATATCACTTATTATTAGTATTGTATTACCTAATTTGAGTTGGAAGGGACACTGAAGGCCATCTAGTTCTATTTTTTAGCAACAAAAGGTAGAAAAGATGCAAAAAAGTCCTAGTGGCAAATGTATTCAAACTTGCTTTTGATCCTATTAAATCTATACATGAAGAGAGTCAAAATAACTTAAACCAAGTGAAGTCAAGGCAACAATCTTTTTTTAAGTGATGGGGATGCAAAGAAAGGCAAAAGATAGTCCCTTATTTCAAGGATGTTAGTCTAATAGAGGAGAAAATATACAAACAATTATGTACAAGCAAGATATATACAGGAGAAATTGGAGACGATCAATGCAAGAATGATTCCAGTATTAAGGAGGATCAAGAAAGACTTTTTGCAGTAGGTAGAATTTTAGAAGGGACTTGAAAAAAATCCAAGGAAGCCAAGAGATAGAGATGAAGAGGGAGAGAATCACAAACATGGAGGATAGTCAGTGAAAAAGCAGTCAGGAGATGGAATTACCTTGTTTGAGAAATGCCAAGGATGCCAGCATTACTGGCTTTCTAAGGTATGACTTGATTAGGGAGGTATAAAAGGATTGCCTTGCAATAGTGAGGACCCAGTTTATATCATGTAACAAATTTATAGTAGACCCAGTCAACAAGATTTAGTTGCATTTAGCAGCACATGAAAAGGATTAAAGCAGTGGATGCTAGGAATAATTTAAAGCTGAGGTTTGGCAGAGGAAGGTGGGCAATTAATTAATCGATAAGAGGAAAGGGGACTCTATTGAAGAAGACAGTATAAAACTGAATTGTTTGATCATGGGCTCAAGATGAGGAAGAGAAGGATAATATAGGAGGCAGCAGCTAAATGGCTTAGTGGCTAGGCTGGACCTGGGAATCAGGAAGATAGGAGTTCAAATCTGTCCTGAGACACTTACTATTGGGGTGACTCTAGGCAAGTCACTTAATCTCCATTTGCCTTAATCTCCCGGAGAAGGAAATAGCAGACCACTACAATATTTTTGCCAAGAAAACTCCATGGACAGTATCAATGTACTATGGTCCACGGGGGCCCAAGAAGTCCAACATGACTCAACAACAACAAAGTATAAAGGGAGGAATTGGGAAGGTAAAGAAGACTATGAGCCAGATGTTGAATTTATTAAGCAAAGTATTGGTTTGGATAATCTGAATTATTGGAACTGGGAAAATATGATGAGGTGAGAGTTTGTTAATTAATGAGGACTGGAATTTATTAATGTCCAGAGGGCATTCAGGACAAAGCCTTCTTATGGTGTTCTGCAGCAGTGTGTAGCTGGAAGAGACAAAGGGAGGTTGCCAAATAGGCATGGACTCAGATAGATATCTAGGACTCTCTGATAGGCAGACTGGGCCAGGAGATTGGAGGAGGGAGTATAATGAAATGTATTTTAAAAATTCTCCTTAGGTACACAGGTCAAGCTAGGTTAGAAGACTGGGTAAGGAGTCCAACGGATTGATATTCTGTCCTCAGTAAGGTAATTAAGCAGTAGGTAATAATAGTACTTTCATCAATATTTTAAGAATCTGTGTTATCTTCCATATGGGGTCCTCCCTCAAGTTACAGATGGTTTTTTGACTTGCTATGGCCAAAAAAGAATCATCACCTGGTGGCTGACCTTCTGGTGAAGAGCCTCTCCAAGCTTCGCTGGGTTGGGTTTTGGATGACAGATGTACCGTCTGTTGCTGGGCTCATGCACAAGATCCTTCCAGGTGGTAGGACTTCTCAGAGCTTATGTTCCATTGGCATAGTCTTCAACAATACCTTGGGCTATATGAATTTAGAAATGAATTGAACTTATAAATTTAAGCCATTTTAAAAAGCAGCTTAAAAACAAGATATGCTTAAGAATGTGGAAAGTCCTTACCAAAACTTGGTAATTTTCTCTAAGAAATTAATTGCTTGGTAGTGAGGGCTTCAATATGTCAGTGGGTGCATGATCTTATTAATGTGGTTCCTTCTTTCACTGGTGTGGATTGAAACCTACAGATGCTTTTTCAATCTGTGCATTTTCTGCCCCTAGCCTTCCATTAAATTCACCAGAAGTTGCCAACAGGAAGCTTTAGGCTTGAAATTTAGTGATGAACACATTCAGAGCAACACTCCTGTATACAAGAGAACTGGAAAGGGTGGTTTGATTTGAAAGAGTATAAGGGTAGAATAATGGTGGTGGAATGGTGGCTAGTTCACTTGTGCCTTTCTTATTATTTGCCTTCAGAATGCCTTACATAAACAGTACCATCTCCCAGTGGAGAAACCAAAAGATGTTGTTCCAGTTTTGAAAACAGAGTTTTAGACAAATGCCTGAACCTGATCTCAAGCAAGAGAGAAAGAACCTAGAAAAAAATAAGAGAGAAGAACTTGGAACAGGGCCTCTTACTCTTTTTTGGATCCTTGATCCTTCTAGCAAACCTTTGAAGCCCATAGACATCTTCTTGAAATGATGCTTTTAAATAACGAAAAGAAATGACAATTTTCAATAAGAGGGCAGTGAAAATAAAAATGAAATTTTCTTCCCATCCAAGTTCAAAACCCCCATGACACCAGGTCTTTGTCAATCCCTCTTGATAAAGAGGGGCAGAGACATCTAGGCTAAACCATTTCCTTTGCCCTTGTGGACATTAGATTTGCAAGAGTCAAGAGGCCAAATAATCAGAGATCCTGGGGAATTTTATTAGCACCTAAATGCAGTGCTGGGTTTGCAGGGACACTCCAAGAACAGTCAAATTCCAGATTTGGAATATTCCTGAGACCTTGATACCTTTAGCATTCTCTTGTCTTTTTTAATTCAAATTATAACCATGAGCAACACTCAAGTGTCTAAAGAGTTTTCTAAATCCCTTGTAGATTAATCACATTTATTTATTTATAATTTATAATTTTGAATATTTGAACATTTAAATTTGAATATTTTCCCCTAGTTACATATTTCATGTTCTTTCCCTCTACCCCAAGCCCCCCTAACCTCCCTTAGCCGACACACAATTCCACTGGGTTTTACATGTATAGTTTTACATGTATAGTTGGACTATAGTTATCGTTTAGTATCTACATCCCCAATAATATCCTCATCAGTCCATGTGTTCAAGCAGTTGTTTTTCTTCTGTGTTTCTCCTCCCACAGTTCTTCCTCTGAATGTGGCTAGTTTTCTTTCTTATAAGTCCCTTAGCCTTGTTCTGGATCCTTGTATTGCTGCTAGTAGAGAAGTCCATTATGTTCGATTGTACCACAGTGTATCAGTCTCTGTGTACAATTTTCTCCTGGCTCTGCTCCTTTTGCTCTGCATCAATTCCTGGAGGTCTTTCCAGTTCACATGGAATTCCTCCAGTTCATTATTCCTTTGAGCACAATAGTATTCCATCACCAACAGATACCACAATTTGTTTAGCCATTCCCCAATCGAAGGACATACCCTCATTTTCCAATTTTTTGTCACCACAAAGAGCACGGTTATAAATATTTTTGTACATGTCTTTTTCCTTATTATCTCTCTGGGGTATAATCCAAGCAGTGCTATGGTTGGTAAATCACATATATTTAGCTCCAGTTTTGCTAGGGGCCTGGATATTTATGTACAGATTGACATTCTTACCATCCTGTGTCTTAGACAAAGCTCAACACAGGATGATGAGAAAAAGGAAATCAAACAGAATGGTTTTCCTATTTTAGGGGATAGAATGGGGATCAGGCGAGAGTCACAGTAATACTCTGGTATTAATTACCTTATCACTATTTTGACACTTAAAGTTAAGGGTCTTAGTAAAGTAATAACCTTAAGTAACTAGGTGGAACAGTGGATACAGGGTTGGACTTGGAGTCAGGAAGACCTCTGTTCAAATCTAACCCCAGACACTATCTGTGTGACCCTGGACAAGCCACATAATGTCTTTCTCTGTTTCTTCTTCTGTAAAATGGAGATAATAATAGATCCTGCTTCCCAGGGTTGTTGTGAGGATCAAATCAAATAATTTTTGTAAGGCTCTCTTAAAGTTCTATACAAATGCCAATGGCTGAAGTAATAGGGACAGCTAGGTGGTGCAGTGGATAGAGTGCCAGATTTGGACTCAGTAATACTTGTGTTCAAATTTGGTCTCAGTCATTTATTAGCTGTGTGACCCTGGGCAAGTCACTGAACCCTGTTTGCCTTAGTTCTTCCTCTGTAACATGAGCTGGAGAAGGAAATAGTAAACTTTCCAAGATCTTTGTCAAGAAAACCCCCATATGGGGTCATGAAGAGTCAACACCAATGAAAAATGACACAACATCAAAAGTGATGGTGGTGGCAGTGGTCATGGTAATAGTAGTGGTGGTGTTGGTGGAGTAATTTAATGAGGAATAAAAGTGAGTGGCTATTGATTTGGGGCTAAAGCTAATACACAATCATATTCCCTAGACATGGACATCCTAATTTGGTACAGTTAATAAAAGAATAGGGCTAATCAGAGCTAAAGAATGCCTGACAACAAGCAGCTCTAAGAGACCTGAGAAGATCAGGAAGCTTGGATGATCACCATAGAAGTCTCTGTTGTTGGTGGTAGTCATTACATCAGGAACAATTTCTTGGTGAGTGGTGCCATTGCAAAATAGACTAAATCCCCTTGGAAAGCAAAGTGGTCCCCCCCCTTCACTCTTTAGGCAATGGCTAGATAATCCCTTACAGGTGCTATTATAGAGGGGACATTTTCAGGTAAGGGTTGGACACCTGAACAATGGCATTTGCACTTTGGATAATTCCTTCCAACTCTGAGATTCTCTGAGTCTATGATAGAACAAAGGATCATAGCCACAGAGGTATGAGGGACCTTTGATATCACCTGGTCCAACCTCCTGTTACAGGTGAAGAAACTGAGAACTTGAGAGAGTAAGTGATTGGTTTAAGTGACCATAAAGGCAGCAACTAACAGAGCTAGGATATGGACCCCAAATCCATTCCTCTTTTTGCTATACCATATTGCTATCCAGAGGGCCAAAGGTCCCATGAAATTATGTTTTTCATTGCCTTTGGGTGGACAGCAAAATTAACAATGACTTTTGTAAGCTTGGAAAAGTAATTTTTGGGGCCTCAGTTTACTCATTTGTAAAATGAGGGGTTTGGGGTCAAATGATTTCTAAGGTTATTTCTAGTTCTAAATCGATCATCCTTTGAACTCTAGCAAGTAATTCTACCATGAAATCTCCTTTCATTAGCTGTAATATCTTTTGTCTTTTCATGTCATTCACTTATAGCAAAAGTAGATAGCTATATGGATGTGGTTAGTACTTCTTAGTATTTATTAACTCTTTAATTGTTGGACAAAGGTTTTGCAATTAGAACACCAAATTATTAACTAAGATTCTTAGTGCCCTCTTCTGCTACTCTGTTATTATTAGTGCAGAAGAATGGGACCATGTAGGACTGGGTGCCATTTTGTATTGTGTATAGAGTCACTATGGCCAAATAATTTATCATCTAGTAGTTGACCTGCTGGTGATGAGCCTTTCCATCTCTAAGCTAGGTTGGTTTGTGAAAGAGAGTTTGGAAAATGATCTTCTAAGGTTTTCTAGAATGATAAGGCTTACAAGAAGGTATCCTTCATTACATTTAAGAACTTGGGGTTGGAGAGAAAGAAGAGTCAGAGACAGAAAGAGATACAAAGAGTGACAGAGACAGAGAAAGAAAAGGAGATACACAGAGAGCCAGAGCCAGAGCCAGAGAAGAGAGGACTTGGGCAAGAGAGAAAAAGAAAGGAGAGAGGGGAAAAGGAAAAAGAAGGATAGAAAAGGAGCGGGAAGAAGAGAAAGAATAAAGCCATCACACCATGTGGGTGGCTGCCTATTTTGCTTACATGTAGGGCTTACCTCTGTTTCTAAGATGAGTACACTTGGAACTGGTTCCTAAAACACTACCCTGGAAAAGAATATCTCAAGGTGTTTCCCAGATGGACTTTGTGGAAATTCAGGGTGAGGTTCAAAGCTGCCAGCAGGAGATCTTCTCCAGATGGAATCTCTGGAATCATCTCCAAAAATATACCTCACCCACACGGCAAGGCCAGGCAGAGGTTAACAGTTATGCTAAGTGGCTGAGTACACAGATGTTGATAATTGGCATTCTGTCAAAGAAGAGGGACAGCAGGAGAGTTTTTTGTTTGTTGTGTTTTTGGCATTTGCTGGAAGTGACTCAGAACGATTTTTAACACTTTTCTCCTGCTTGCAGATGTGGCTGTGCTGTAAGGTATTTCTGTGTCTTGTCCAAATATTAGTAATGGTACTTTTCACACGCATGGCTATGTGAGTGTTTTCAGAGGGTCCAGGAGCTTTGAACATATCCTTGCTTGGGGGTGACTCAATCTCTGCAAAAGAAAAAATGCTCTCTATGCATCGTACCCAGCATCCTCCAACTTCATCCAGGATCCACCCTAATATGTTCTTTTCCCCCGTTTCCATAATCAGTGGGTCTTCTTGAGATTGTACAGTGGGGATGGAAGCCAGAATTCATGACCCATGAATTCTGTTCCTGGCTCAGCAAATGAAAACACATTCACCCAGAACTGCCTTCATCTTAATCATTATAGACCAATTTTTTTGTCCTTTAAAATGTCCTGTCATTGATCTTGTCTCTCTTTTTAAATGTCCCCATCACTTCTGATGAATCTCTGGCCTCAGACAATAGAACCTTTTTCTTATATCATTTCAGTCATGTCAGATTCTCCATGGCCCCATTTTGGGGTTTTCTTGGCAAAGATACTGGAGTGGTTTCCCATTTCCATCTCTATCTCCTTTTACTGATGAGAAAGCTAAGTCAAACAGGGTTCAGTGACTTGCTCAGGGTCACACAGCTAGTAAGTGTCTGAGGCCAGATTTGGACTTAGGAAGATAAGACTTTCTGATTCTAAGCCCAGTGCTCTATGCACTATGGCAATGCCTATCTGTCCTATAGCAAATACACACTGTCAAATAAAACAAATCAAAATATTGGACAAATGAGAAGATGACTTAATCTGTACTTATAGGCCACCACTTCTCTGCAAAGAGGTATGAGGTTCATTATTGATTATTGATCCCCTGACATCCCTGTTGATCATTGATCATTGCTCTGAGTTTGGAAGTCTTTCAACATTTCCTTCCTTTACATTATCATCATCATGTAAATTGTCCTATTCCTGCTCATTTCACTCTGCATCAGTTCATACGAATCTTCTTAAGTTTCTCTGAATTCTTCATAGTCTTACAACACAATGATATTCCAGGGCATGTATAAACTACAGATTATTCAGCTGTTCCCAAATCACTTGGCACCCATTTTCTTTCTATTGCTTTGTTACTACAAAAAAGTGTTGCTACATATATGTATATACATATATATGTATATATATATATGTGTGTGTGTGTGTGTGAGAAATTTCCTTTAGCTTTTGACTACTTTTTAAAAATAAAATTTTATCGATATCTCTTATTTTTTACATCTTCAGAATTTCTCCCCAAATCATTCCTCTTCCCCACTTCACAGAGATGAGTCCCTAATTCTATATAACAAATATCATTAAAAAAAATAAAAATAGGGGGGCAGCTGGGTAGCTCAGTGGATTGAGAGCCAGGCCTAGAGACAGGAGGTCCTAGGTTCAAATCCGTCCTCAGACACTTCCCAGCTGTGTGACCCTGGGCAAGTCACTTGACCCCCATTGCCTACCCTTACCACTCTTCCACCTAGGAGCCAATACACAGAAGTTAAGGGTTAAAAAAATAAATACAAATAAAAGAGGAAGATTCCCCCCACCCCCCAGATCAGCAAAACTTATCAATACAACAAATAAATCTGAAAAGATATGCATGGAGGTTGAGGACCTCTTGATGGAATGATGGAATGAGAGGGAAGCTGCCTTCTCATCTCTCTTCTTTTGGAGTCTTTCTTGTTTTCAGTGAGGTTTGAACATCTACTTTTTTGCATGTGTCATTTCTTTTTCTATTTACATTGTTCTAGTCACTCAGTATATTGTCTCAGACCTTGGCTCTGCTTGCTTCATTTTATATCAGATTATAGAAATCTTTCCATACTCTTCTGTATTCATTTATTTGTTATTTCTTAAAGGGTAGTAATATTCCATTACATTTATATGTCACCATTTGTGGAGCCATTCTTTAATCAATGGGCATCTATTTTGCTTTCAATTCTTTGCTACCACAAAAAATGCTGTTATAAATATTTTGCTATATATGGGGATTTTCCTTTAATCAATGACTCCCTCCCTTGAGGTGCAAGCTTACTAATGAAAACTCCGGGTCAAAGAGCCTGGAAACCTTAGCTACTTTATTTGCATAGTTTCAAATTGCTTTTGGAAGTTGTTGAACTGCGTCATAGCTTATATATTATATATATAATATACATAATGTACTTGTGTGCCTATCATCCCACAGACTCCCAACGTTGACTGTTACCATCTTTTACCTTGTAAATTGAAGGATATGAGGTGAAATCTCAAGTTATTTTGATCTTCATTTCTCTTAATATTAGTGATTTGGAACATTCTTTCATATTAGTGTTAATTGTTTAAATTACTTTTTGAAGAAATTTTTGTTAATATCCATTTAGCACTATCCATTGGGATACATCTACACATCTCTGTTAGTTGTCTAGAAATCTTAGATACCCAAACCTTATTGGGTAAATTTGATAAAAAGTTTTTTTCCCCATTTAACTCTTTCTTTTATTGTAGATGCATTAATTTTGTTCATGCAGAAGCTTTTCAGTTTAATGTAATCAAAGTTATTTAGGTAGCTAGATTGCACAGTGGTTTTGGAGTCAGGAAGACCTGACTGGTGCATAGTAGGTACATCATAAAGTCTTATCGAGGGATTGATTCTGATCTAGAGTATTGTAAAAATAGCCTTATTGGTCTCCTTGCCTCCAGTTTATTCCTTTTCTAACTTATCTTTTCCCCTACTTATTGGGTAATATTTCTAATTGAAGACTCTCATGTCACTTGACTTCTCAAAAGCCATCATCAGTTCCCTTTTAACATCTTTTTTAAAAAATCCTTACCTTCTGTCTTAGAATCAATACTGTGCATTGGTTCCAAGGCAGAGGAGTGATAAAGGCTAGGCAATGGGGATTAAGTGACTTGCCCAGGGTCACACATCTAGGAAATGTCTAAGGCTACATTTGAACCCAGGACCTCTCATCTCCAGTCCTTTCTCTCTTTCACTGAGCCATATAACTGCCCCAAGTATAAATAACTGACCCTAGCATTCAAGGGCTTGTGAAATCTTGTTCCACCCCATATTTTCTGCCTTACCTCATGCTAATCTATATTCTAGAAAAACTGTTCTACTTTCCATCTCCTATTTTTGTCCTGCCTCTCTCATCTTTGAGTCTTTGCTCTCCCTGTCTGTGATATTTGGAATGGACTCCCACCATGTTCTCCAGCTGTTGAAATCCATCCTTTACTTCAAGGCCTGACTCAGGCTCGACCTCCTCCATGAACCATTCCCATTCCCATTGCTCCTCACCCAGAAATTGTTCCTCACTCTTTGCCTCCTTCTCTCCTTTTCTTTGCCTTTATCTTACTCTTCCTCCCATCACTGTTATTTGTGGAGATGCCTTTCCTTCTCATTATATGGTCAGCTCCTTCCCCCCCCCCCCACCAAGATCCCAAATCCTAGTAATTGACTTAAACACAATAGATTTTAATTAGATGTGGAAAATTAAGGATTCTTTTCTGGTCATTCTGCTCCATCTTTCACTATAGAAACAAACAAGAGAATGCAAGTTTTGCTTGCAGGGAGAGAATTTGCCCAGGTATAGGAAATGACTTCTAACCTTGTATCCTCAGTGCCTCAGATGCTGCCTGACCCATAGAAATTATTAATTTCATTTATTTAAAAAGCAATAAATCAATTATTTATTTGGTTTCTAAATAATTAAATCCACCAATTAATAAATATTAATAAATGTTGATTGATTGCCTGTAAGAAATAGGGTAGAACTTGGGAGTTTCTCAGGAATCTCATTCCAATTCTAGTCCTATTGTTTCCTACTTAAGTGACCTTGGACAAATCATTGAAATACCCTTGGCTCCTGTCCTCTTCTGTAAAAGAAAGTGGTTGGACTAGATGACTTATAAAGTTTCCTCCAGTTCTAAATCTTTCATCCTATTGTAACTCAATACAAGAAGAGGTCCTTGAGAATGATGAACCATAAAAGGAGAAAGGAAGGAAGAAAGAAAGAGAAAGAACAAAAGGAAGAAAGAAGGAAAGAAATAACCAAAGATTTTTTTTAATTTAAAAAATTGTTTTAAACCTTTACCTTCCATCTTAGAATCAATATTGTGTATTGGTTCCAAGGCAGAGGAGTGGCAAGGGCTAGGCAATGGGGGTTAAGTGACTTGCCCAGGGTCACACAGCTAGGATTAGACCTTAGGACCTCCCTGAAGACCTTAAAGAGAAAGAAAGCAAAACTGTCTTGAGAATGCTAGTTATTCACCTCTCTGGAGGCAGGAGACTACCTTGGTTTACCTTCTGAGGGTTTTTTCCAGAACTATGATTCTAATTTTAGTTACTATACTCTGAAGCAGATTTAATTCACCACAATATAAAATCCAGGGGCATTCTCCACCTGCTGCCATCTTCTACTGTACTTGTGTAAAGAATTCTGGAGTGACTAATCTTGTTTCAGTTTTCAGAGCTGCATTTCAGACACCGAAATAGAGCATTTTTCACATTTCAGATGTGCTGGTGCTGCTCGCTTGTTCACAAAACACACCAGGCTTTCTGATCTGTGGAGGTCTCCTTTTGCAAGCGCCATCAGAGGGCAGAGGGGCACGGCGGCTGGGTTATATTAGCCATCACTGGCCCAGCAGTGTCTGCCGCAGCCTTAGTACCTGTCTAGGGAAAGGCAGGTTTGCAATTTCACTCGGTGTCCTTGAGCCTAAATGAAGTTGGTGCAGATGATGTTTCTTTTCAACACCAAATTGACTAACGAGATGCCCCAGGCCACATACAGTCAGGAAGAGCCCCTGATACAATGGGGCATCAAAACAGTCACCCCAACCTCATGCCCAAACAGTCCCATCAACCTTCCTGAGAGGCAGACTCATTAAACGGCAGGGTCAAAGCTTCAAAAGCATCCAGAGTGCTTCCATTGGCCCTGTTTGGGCAGGAGCCACCAGGCTCTGGAGAAATACTTCTCAGATAATGGACATTACCATTAGTCACTCTAAAAATAATAACTTTTTGGTAACTGCAAACATATTTAAAATATTTGCTGCCATCTTTTGTTTTTGAATCCTCTGCATTTCTGAATATTCCTTCTATTCCCCAATCAAATGAGCTTTCCCCCCCTTTTCTTACAACAAAGAAAAAAAAATGAGAGAAAAACAAAAATTCAGCAAAACTAATCAACATATCACCTGAATGTGAGTGTATGTGATGTTCCTTATGCACAGACTGCCATCTCTGCATAGAAGAGAAGGGGATGTATTTTCCTATCTCTTCTCTGTGGGCAATGAAGAGTTTACAGGGTCTGAAGTCAGGAAGACTCATCTTCCTAGGTCCAAATCTAGCCTTCGACATTTACTGCCCGTGTTAGCCTGGGCTTGGCCTCAGTTTCCCCATCTGTAAAATGGGACATGCGAGAGAAGGAAATGGCACACCAATGTAGTATCTTTGCCAAGAAAACCTCAAAATGGAGTCAAAAAAGATTGGACAGGACTGAACAACATCAACAAAAAAAATCTTCTCTGGAGAAAGGCTTTGCCATTATCATTTCATAGCATGGTTTCTTTTTTGTATTCCTTCTATTTACATTAATGTAGTCATTGTGTATATTGTTTGACTGGTTTTGCTCACTTCCCTTTGTGTCCCTTTTCTCATCTATTGGGACCTTTTTAAGAGGACAAAGGCAACAAATCACGTTAGAGGAAGTCTCAGTCCCTAGGAACTAATCATAAATTGTCTTTACTCTCTTAAATTGCCATTAGACATGCTCTATTCTGCAGGGAAATGGTTACCCTCATTAAAATAACTGGGCAATTATCCCAACCAACTCCTGCCTTATATAGGGATCCAGAAGAAAAAAGGGAGGAGCCAGCTTCTGGCTCTCTATTAAGATGTCAATCAATTGACTGAGGTCCAAGCAGCTAGTCCAAATAATAATAATCATTCTCCCAGCATCTTTGCTAAATGGGGCTTGGCCTTTGCTTCTAGTTATGTGTTCTAGGATAGAATGAAGGCAGTTTCTTTGTATTTTAAAATTATTGTCCAAAATGGAGCTGAGGGCTAAAAGGATCGATGGTGTTCATAAGTCAGTGAAGTACTCATTTTGTTGAGAATGACCCAGCTTTACTCGGCAGCATTATTGTTCTTGCTTTCCCTATGGCCGAGTTTTTCTGCAGAAAATCTTTCACTAATCTCTCTCTTAAAAAAATTCTAATAGATGGATCTCCCATTGGAATTTGCTTTCCTTATTTAGGCCATTTCTTCTTGTGGCAGGGGTTCTCAAGGATTCACCAGACTGCTAATGGGGTCTATGAATTCAAGAAAGGTTAAAACCCCTGCATCATGATCTTATTTCAATGAAATAGCCAGGAGAGAAGAAGTGGAAGCACAGGAAGATGGGTGAAGAAAATCTGAGATGAGAGAGAGAGAGAGAGAGAGAGAGAGAGAGAGAGAGAGAGAGAGAGAGAGAGAGAAGGAAAGGGAGGGAGGAGGGGGGAGAAAAAGAGACAGAGAGAGGGAGTGAGGAAGAGAGAGAGAAGGAGAGAGAGAGGGATGGAAAGAGAGACAGAGATGGGGGAGAGAGAGGAGGAAGAGAGAGAGAGAGAAAGAGAGAGAGAGGTGGGGGAAGAGGAGAGGGGGTGGATAGAAAGGGGCAAAATTGTCTTCTGGCATCTGTTGTCTCCCCAGTAGTGAAGAGAAAGGCAGCACAACTATATGGAATTGTATACTGTCTTACCCATGAATATAGAACTGGTTCTAGAGGCTAAATCGGGTTAAATCAATATTTATGTAACCCTTAGCATGTGTGAAGCACTTTGGAGGATTCATAGAATTGTAAAACCTAGTCACAGAATGTAGTGGAGGGGGAGAAGACCTACAGAAGTTAAAACAATAACAATCAATATTTGAATAGGTCTACAAATCTGTTATCTCATCAGGGTGGATACTCCCTCCAGTCAAATAATTAATTAACAAGTATTTACTTAGTACCTACTGTGTGTCTGGTGCTGAGGGTACAAAGACAAAGTGACATAGTTCTTGTCCTCATGAAACTTAAAGTCTAGTTGAAGAAATGATAATTCCATATGTAGATTTAGTCAAAACAGATACAACAAGATTTGTCAGGAAAAATGCAGCTGTGAGGAGAGGAAGACTTCCTGTAGGAAGGGGCACTTCTGTGATCCCAAAGCATAGTCTGAAAGTCCTCAGAACCTTCTCATTCTGAGTCTCTTGCTGGTCTTCCCATAACTTTTCCAAAAGGAACTACCCAATGTGCTGAAGGGTCTTTTGCAATTGTGTGGGTACCTGGGCTTCACTTGGGCTGTCTATTATCCTTTGCTGTCATTGTAAAACCAGTTTTCCCCTTGCTAATCACACATTTCCTAATGCCTTTCCAGCTGGTTCCCAAGTCATCCTTAGTAATGTGTCACAGCCTATATATGTCGACCATGCCCTTTGGGTCATCTCAAGTTGAGGTTCTTCAGAGCATGTGGTGTGTCCATGATTCCTGACCCAATTGTATCATTCACTAGGAAGATGGATGTTGGCATCATTGAAAGTGCTGTGGAATTTTTTGACATGTATTAAATGCTTACTATGTGTCCGGCACTGGGGATACAAAGACGAAAACTAGAGTCCCTTTCCTCAAGGAGTCTACATTTTATTGAAGGCAGACAATACATATAAAGACAAGCAAATACAAAGCATATGCAATGTTCTATAAGATAGTTTCAAGGGATAGAGAAACTGAAAATGTGGGATCAGGGAATGCTAACTAAGTGCTTTATTCGCTTCTCACAACAGCCCTCGGAGGTAGGTGCTAGTATTATTCCTATTTTACTGAGACAGACAGAGGTTAAGTGACTTGTCCAGGCTCACATAGTAAATGTCAGAGGCTGGATTTGAACTCAGGTCTTCCTGACTCTAAGCTCAAGGTTCTATCTACTGTATCATCATCTAGCTGCCTCACCAGTAGAACTTCCTAACAATTAAAGTGATCTCAAATAGAACAGATCATATGAGATAATGAGCTCTCCATCACTGGAGATATCCAAACAGGGACTTTGTTCATCTTGGCTGGGGATGCTATGGGAGTCATTTATCTATTAGGCAGTGAATTGGCCCAGATGACTTCTTTGAACCTCTTAAACTTTATGATTCTGTATGAATAAATCAGAGACACCTTGACTGACTTTCTTAGGATGTGGTGGTGGTGCGGGGTGGGGGAATAGGTTTCTTGAACATAGGATGATCCTGCATATGAGTGACTCTTCCTTTTAGATAGGATGAATTCCTGTTGATAGCCTCTGAAAGTAGATCATTCATAAGGTGGCTGCACTGAGTCCTGAACATCCATACATCTTTATCTGACCTCACAATTTCAGAGAGAATCCAATGAGAGGAGAAAGGAGATGAGAAGTCAGGAACAGACAGAGGTGTGCTGAAGGTCACTCAAACTCGATCATAGAAAGCTGGTTGTTAAATTGTCAATGTGATTATTTACAACTAGAAAATTGGCAAACACTACAAATATAAAGCTTAATTTATTTTACTGATTGTCTAGACTAAAAACAAGTATTGGAGAGAATTCATAATTATTCGTAATTATGAATTAAAATGTTTATTATTAATTCTAATGAAATAATAATGAAGATTAAACTTGAGTGTGTCCTATATACATTCACACCCTGCAAGCTGGTTGTTAAATATTTACCAGCACACCACTGAACAGATCTTTATTGGGCAATGCTGGATCAGCAGAATCCCAGGCTGCAAAGCAGTGAAAAGTGAGAACAGCCTATGTCAGCCTTGGTGTCTTGAGTTTGCTTTCCATGTAAGAATGAGGAGAGAGAAGGAAAGGGCTTGTCAGCTTTTCAGCTTATTGACTAAACATCCCATACCTTCCCTTTCCCCTAGCAGAGCAAGGTTGGCTAGTGTTCCATGGGGAGCAGCCCCTAGTCCTTCTCACTGGTCTCCAGTGCTGGGCTTTATCCACAGCCCATCTCAATGGAAAGCAATGCTAGGCTAACTGCATTTCTGACTTTTTGAAATTTTCATGCTCCAGATGTTTTTCCCTCCCTATAATTACTTAGCAGGGAAGAGATGCGGTTTTCTGTATCACTGACATCCTTCCCTCCCACTGCATGAAGGCTTGTATACAGGCTAACAGGACTGCAAACTACTTCCTATTCCTATCTGGTTAATCTTCTTTTTTACAATGAATCCCTCTGACTTTGGAGTTCACTGGAGCTTTGCAGCAAACAGAGAAAAGGAGGTCATTTAGCAGTGTTTTGTAATCCTGTTGTATTTGGAAGCAACTACTGTGATTTCTGGTTTCAGTGAAAGCTAGCATAGACAATCTGCCTTATTTTATTTATGCCACCAAAATCTCATTTGATTTTTTAGTTCCTTATTTTTCTGTGTTCAATCCATCACAGGAAAATACTGGAAGGACATTCGATGCTGTAGAGGGCATGATCTCATTGGGGTTATTGTGTGTCATAGCTGGGTTGGGAAAAAGTAAAGTAGATACAAACCTTATTTCAAATTCAATTGTCAAGAGTAGGATTGTTTCAATGCAAAAATTCTCTCTCCCTCCCTCCCTTCCTTCTTTTCTTCCCTCCTTCCTTATCTCCTCTCCTCTTCCTCCTTCTTTCTCTCCTTCTCTTCTACCCTCCCTTCCTTCCCTTCTTCCTCCCTTCCTTCCTTCCCTCTTCCCTCCCTCTTTCCTTTCTTATCTCCTCTCCTTCCTCCCTCCCTCCCTTCTTTCCCTCCTCTTCTACCCTCCCTTCTTTTCCCTCCATCCTTCCTTTCCTTTCTCCCTCTCTCCTCTTTTCCTCCCTCCCTCTCTTTCTTTCTTTCTTCCTTCCTTCCTCTCTTTTTCTCTTTCTTCATTTCTTCCTTTTATGTGGAGTGCTACTCCATCATTCCACTTCAGGCATTCAGGTCTTTTAATGCTAACCAAATGTCTGGCACATAGTGAAAGCTCAATAAATACTTGTTTCCTTCTTTCTTTCCCACTGAGTATCCCACAAAGATTTGTTGTAGTCCCATATTCTGGACACTTTTCCAACTTCTCTCCTGGCTCCTTAGCCAACCAATAGGCATATATTATTATGAGGGTTTATTATGCTCAGTATTGTGCTAGGCGATGTCAAAACTTATCTGTTCCATGCTTCATTCTTTTAGGTACCATCCTTGTAGGTATCAGGAATTAATTTGATAAACTAACAAACTATAATTTGATTGCTATTGGTATTATCTCTCCTAAATAATATATTTGCATTTTAATAGGAGATTGGATATGCCTTAACCTACAGGGAACTCAATACAGAGCCTCCAGGCATCATGATGGGGGAAGGGTAGATATTTTTGGACTCCTTTCAGTGACCTTCAAATCATGTTCTATAGGCTATCCCCCTTCCCTTCTCTGCTCATGAGTAAGGCTGACCCTTGTCAGGAAGACTGCTGAGGAATTATGGTCCTGACAGCTTCTTTGACAGAATTTGGGTTGCCAACTCTGGTGGATCAGGGTGATAGCATCATTAGGAGTTCTATATTGGAGAACTTGGAGAGCACGAGGACAGGCTGATGCTGTCCCCCAAGTCAAAGGGATATTCTTTTTAGGAACAATTATTGCCCTAAGGAATCTAGGGAGGGGATGGCACTGGTAGAAACAGAAAAAATTCAGGGAGTTCCAGGAACTCTTGGAGAAGATGCTATATGTGGTTGAAGGGAGTTTAGCTCCTTGGAGAAAATGGTTTTGTTATAATTATCAGCTAAGGGGAAGGAAAACCAGGGTGAAGTAGCTAGGAGTAGGAGTGAGTGAGTTAGATAGAGAAAGAGACACACACACACACACACACACACAAACACACACAAACAGAGAGACAGACAGAGAGAGCGAGCGAGAGAGAGAGAGAGAGAGAGAGAGAGAGAGAGAGAGAGAGAGAGAGAATATAAAGGGAGCTGAAAACAGGAAAAGGTAGAGTTATGGAAAAGCACAGATCTGAGTAGAAATCTGGGACTGAAACATTTAGAGCTGGACAAGAATTTAGAGATCCTCACCTCCTTTATTTTACAGATGAGAAAACTGAATGGGGGGTTGGGTGTCTAGTGACTTACCCAAAGGGCATAAGTAGGTGAGTTGATATTCAATTCCAGCTCCTTTCATCCCCAAAAGAGTGCCCTTCCCATGGTACCACTGCCTCTCCCTATATAGAAGATATTTTGCTGTGATAAAGAACACTTAGAAGGATGAGATCTGATTTGGAGGTTTCCTGCCCATGGCATTGGAGGGGACTGCAGAATCCTTCTCTTCCCTGCAGTTTGTTTCTGTGTTCCATCCTTAGTTGGCTCATAGACAATATAGGACACTGAACAATCCAATTTCCCAGCAGACTTAGATGAGGTTGAAAGGCAGGCAGACAGTAATTGTTTATATTGGAATCTGACCACCTCATTGTTAGAATATTCAGTGTCAAAGTGACTGTACCATTGTCCAGATAAATCCCTCCTTCCTTTATCTCCTCTGTGTGTGTGTGTGTGTGTGTGTGTGTGTGTGTGTGTGTGTGTGTATGTTTGTGTGTTTCTCTCCAAGCTTATTTATTATATGAGGCATGCATGGCATGTACCTGTTAAAAAGAGGCTGTTGTTAGAAATCTGCTTTTGCTCACTTTCATCCTAAAAGAATCTCTCTGCCCTGATGCCCTGGGTGAGTAGCAGTATAGCATAAGAGTGGCCAATATACATAATTTAGGGTCAGGAAACTAGATTCAAATCTTGCCTCAAATATTTGCTAGTTAACACTAACTAGAAGGCTCAATTTTTTCATCTATAAAATCTAGATACTAATACTACCTACTTCACAGAGCTGTTATAAGATGCTTTGAACAGGGGGTAGCTAGGTGGCTCTACAGACTTAGAGAAAAGAGGTCCTGTGTTCAAATTTGGCCCCAGATCCTTCCTAGCTGTGTAACCCTGGAGAAGTCACATAACCCCCATTGCCTAGCCCTTACTACTCTTTTGCCTTGGAACCAATATTGATTCTAAGATGAAAGGTAAGGTTCTTTTATAAAGTACTATAGAAATGTCAGTGATATTTAGGTAGATTTCCCCAACATCAAATCTAAATTTGCCTCTTTCCCATTTTCATTCATTGCTCTTAGTTGAAAGGGTAAACAGAAAAAGTCTATTTCTTCCTTCACATTATAGCCTTTCAAAATTTCTGTAAGATTGAGATTGATGATTACAGTTACATTCTAACTAATCAGATTTCTGTTGCCTTTGAACGTTATTTTTATTTATATTTTTGAGGCTACTGTGGAGATTATTTTCCTGGTTTTGCTTCTATTCACTTTGTATCAATTTATACAAACATTCCTATGCTTCTCTAAGTTCCTCATATTTGCCATATCTCATAGTTCATTCTTATTCCATTATAATCATAGACCACACTTTGTTTTCAGATATTCCTCCATCAATGAATTCTCCTCTGTTTCCTATTTCCAGTCGCTTTCCCCCCTTTTTTGCTAACACAAATTGCTATTATGGTATTGGGGGGACCAAGGGTCACAATTTCTCCACAATTTTTGTCTTCGTATCCTCCCAGCGATAGCACAGTTCCTGGCACATAATCAACACGTATAAGTGCTTCTTGATTGATGGATTAGTTAGTTTTGTTCTGCTTTTGCCCTCATGGGTCTATATGCCTAATACCAGAATCACTGAGTCATAAGGTGGAATGAAGAGTTTATTGATTTGAAAGGCATTTCTTTTGGCTGGAAAGAAATAAAGGCAAACCAAAAAACTCAATGTCACCTTCTTAATTCTGAGTGATCCATCATGTGTTCTTCCACAAAAATGAAGCAGGTGGCTTAGCCATAATAACCTTTCTTATTCATTTTTCTTCCTCTTTTTACTGGTGCATAACACAAGGGATAAAATGAGAGATCTTCAGCATTCTAAAAAGCCAGTGTGGCATATGACTGGCCACTTTGCCAAGATTAATGTGTCCAAAGCTGGATCTTAAGGTGGGACGGTATGGGCTCGGGTGACCCACTTCTCATGTTAGAAGAAACACAATGGTGGTGGCAAAATGATTCTCAGTGACATAGGGAACCTGGCCTCTAATCCAAGAATGCTAGTTTTCCAATTTAAGGAGGCCAACTCCACAAACTTCCTAAATAGTCATTATTTCCCATAAGGCTAAGGATTGTAAATTTAGAATCAAAAGAAATTTTGAAGATCCTTTCTCTCATTTTACAGTTGAGGAAACTCAGAGGTGAGACCTTGGGCTTGTCCTAGGACTTGAAACCAGGGCTTTTGAACTCATACCCAATGCTCTTTTCACCATACCAAATGCCTCTTTCCATACAAATTGTCTCTGTTTCCTAAACTACCAAGATTAATTATGAGATTGCCATTTCAAAAGCTCAGCAGAATCCTGATGCACAAAATAGAGTTGAGCAATTTCATTGACAGTTTCCTGATGGGCCCCATCTACAAGCCCCAGGAAGACTCGATGGTCTGTTCCATCCAAATGGTTAGCCATTTACTTTCTTCTTTTCAACCTGTCCCTTCAGGCCACTGGGATTCTCCCAACCAATAAGCCTGGTAACAGTAAACCAATTCATCTCGAATTATACTTTCTTCTTTTGAAAAACAAACAAGCAAACAAAAACTTTCTTGGATGCCCAAAGAGTTTCCCATATGCCATCTGGGTTCACAAAATCTTTGGAAGAGAAGTAGGGGCAGATTTAGATTTTAAATTAACATTTTAATGATGCAGAAAAAGGTTGGAAGCCCAGGTAAATGTTATTCATGCCCCAAAGGGGCCTCATCTTCTTCACAGAGATGGTAAAGACCCACCCCAGGGCCACATCCCCTATTGGCCAAATTCAGAAGAACAAAATTACTTGAGATTTTTTACCTTTAACCCACAATGAGACATGGGAGGAAGAACTTTGTTGAGGAATAATTAGATTACCACTATTGGGGCAGAGAGCGCTGGATTTGGAGGGAGAGGATCAGAGTTCAAATCCTGCCTAGGTGACTGGCTATGTCACTTCATCTTTTTTAAGGCCCCAGTTTCCTCATCTGTAAAATGGAGACATTGGACTAAAATAACATCCAAGGTCCCTTCTAGCTCAAGATTCCTCACACTAAGAGTCTATGTAATAAACTAACTTCCTATGGGGAAATTGTTGCCAGAACTGGGGTGAATATTCTGTATTCAATGAAAAAGTTTGTAAAGTGACTACTATGCAAAGAGCACTCT
Organism: Gracilinanus agilis; assembly: GCF_016433145.1. NCBI lineage: Eukaryota > Metazoa > Chordata > Mammalia > Didelphimorphia > Didelphidae > Gracilinanus > Gracilinanus agilis. The sequence continues at coordinate 44,918,322 of NC_058134.1, forward strand.
ACTGGGCACAGGGGGAGGTAAAAAATGGGAACATGCCCCCAAGAGCTGATAGTCTAGTATAAAATAATGTGTGAAAGAAAAATCATCTGTATTCTCAACACAATATATCAATATGTAATCAACATATCAATAGATAGTCAATACATATTTCAATTTCATTTAATATGAGACAGTTCAAGGCCTGAAAAGTTTTCTCTAAAGTTCTAAGTTCTTTTTCTAGAGATGCTTAAGAGGCAGCTAGGTAGCATAGTGGATTGAGCACCAGGAGTTGGGAGGACCTAGGTTCAAATCTAGCCTCAGACCCTTCCTAGCTATGTGATCCTAGGCAAGTCACTTGACCCCCATTGCCTAGTCCTTACCACACTCTTCTGTCTTAGAACTGACACTAAGGCAGAAGATAAAGATTTTTTAGAAAAGATTCTTGGGACAAAGAAGGGAATATATAGAGTGATTTTCAAGGCAGCATTTAATACTATTTAGGATCAGCAAGGTACCTTTTAACATTTTATTTTGATTTTTTTATGAAGGCCTTTCAAAGTATTTTATGAAGGTCTTTTGTGTTTTACACCAGTTATCTCCCAATTGACCTCCCCCAATGGAACTTTCCCTTGAAACAAAGAAAAAACAGCAAAACCAAAGAAACAACTGTATCTGACTGGATATACACTATTCTGCACCCAGAATCCTTTACCTCTTTAGAAGAAGAGGCTAGTGTGTTCTTCTGGACCAGGAATGGTCATTATAATTTATCTGAGTTCAATTGTTCTAACAATTTTTGTCTTTCTAACCCTGAGGTTTAGCACCCTGGCTTAACACCTTTTGTGTGAGGGCTGCTCGTCCATTTTGTGCCCACCTCTTGCCCAACATCTGTGGCTCCCAGAAGCTGTAGCAGGTGTGGTGGTCACATCCCAATAAAACTGTCTTGGCAAATGGGTTAAACCAGGTTGAGGGTAACCAACACGTCACAAGTGGTCGTTCATTGTTGCTATCAATTCCTTCATTATATTTTTTCATTGTGCATATACATATAGGCATATGTGTATAAATTCATATGAATTTACAAATAAGGAAGGGAGTATAGTGCATGTGTTTGTGTGTATATACATGTAAACATGCATATTAAAATAACATATCAATACATATATGTGTCATATATACAGGAGAATATACTGTTCTCTTGGCTCTATTTCCCTCAGAATAACTTCTCTGTATTTCAAACAATACATCTTTTACAGGAGGTCTATTACTTCTAGTTTACCAGTACAAGATCTTAAAATTACCTGATAAATTCCATTTTGCATTGACTAGGAGTCAGGAGACCTAAATCTAAGCCAAGCTGTATCTTCAGCTGATGGTGGCTCTGTGGACAAGTCACTTAACCTCTTGGGACTCTGTTTCTTCATCTGTAAGATGAAGGGGCTATATTAGGTGATCTCTAAGGTCCCTCCCAGTCTCTGACATTCTATGATTCAATAATTTTATATGTGAGTCCTTTCTTAATTTTTTTTTTTTTGTGAACAGGACTGCTCTCTCTCTCTCTCTCTCTCCCTCTCTCTCTCCTTTTTGTATCTTTCTGTGTCTCCCTCCCCCTCTCTCCCTCCTTCCCTCTCTCTCCCTCCCTCCCTCCCTCTCTCTCTCTCTATATATATATATGTATGTATGTATGTATGTATAAAATATAAAGGACATTGGTTGAAATATACATATATATTTCAACTTATGTCCTTTATATTTTTGAATCTCCCATAGCACTTAATCCATGGGAGATGGTGAATAGCACATTTATCAATCAGGAATTCCCACTATCACCAGTTCTCTGCACAGGTAGCTAGCTCAGGCACATGCTATAGGCAGTCAAAATTGCCCATTTCATTCTGCTACCTGCCAGGTACCTTATGCTCAGAGCCATCCTTACAATTTATCCTGCATATAGCTTGTTTGTACAAAAAATTGTTTGTACAAAAAACAGGTTGTCTCCTGTTAGACTGCGAGCTCCTCGAGAGCACAAACTGTCATTTTCCTTTCTTTGCATCTCTAGCTTTTACCACAGTGCTTGGCACATAGTAGGTGCTTAATAAATGCTCATTGACCAGGCAGGCACTTCATAAATTTGTGGCATTGGTCACTAGGTGAATTTTATATAGGAGTACGACATAGGAGCATTGGGTAATAGCACTGGGGCCGTTTTAGTTATTGTGCATTTTGTTTATTGGGTCTGCTTGCCTCACTGCATCAGTTCATATAGATCTTTCCATGCTTCTCTATATTCATTGCACACACCATTTCCTATAGTACGGTAATAATATTCCACTTCATTCATGTACCACATTTGTTTAGCCATTCCCCAATTTATGGGCATCTACTCCATTTCCAGTTTTTAGCTGTCACAAAGTATGCTGCCATAAATACTTTGGAGTACATGGGGATTTTATCAGTGGTTTCCTTGGAGTATAAATAAGCTCAGTAATGGGAGTCTCTGGTTCAAAGGGTATGGATGTTAGCCACTCTTTGCCTAATTCCAAATTGTTTTCCAAAATGTTCCACCAAAAATGTACTATCACGTCTACATTCCCCAACCCTCTGTTTTTTTTTTTTATTGCCAAACATTAAGTTGTTGTCAAAAATTGTGGCCATTAAAAAAATCATTTTTGCCAATTTGCAAGGTATGAGGCAAAACCTCAGAGTTGTTTTGATTTGCATTTCTCTTATTACACAAATAGTCTTTTAAAAAAACAAAATGGATACAACAGTTCATGGTTACAGATTCAATCCTCTTAATTGTTCTTTGTATAATGAAACTTTTTCATTGATGTTTATTAAATTCATAATTAACAAATAAATTCTTATAAAATCTGCTCTAAAAATGAGGGAAAGCAGTAATCAGAGGGAAGAATTTTCGAGTCACTACAAGATATACCTAGAGTGGGATATCTGTGGCATAGAAAGAGGGAATACTTCTAAAGGCCAGTCAAATCTGTCCTTTCTGACAAGTGGTCTGTTGCATTTAATGAAAGGCAAGAAAGAGAAATGGGGGAGGGAGTAAACATTTATTAAGCACCTACTATGTACCAGCCACTGCACTAAGTGCTTCACAATTATTGTCTCATTTGATGTTGACAAGAACCTTGAAATGTAGGTCTTATAATGATTCCCATTTTACAGTTGAGAAAGCTGAGGAAGACAGAGATAAATAATATATAACTAACATTTATATAGTGTCTACAATATACCAGGAGCTTTTACAATTATTTTCTCATTTGATCCTCACAAAAACCCTGAGAAGTAGGTGCTATAATTATTCCCATTTTACCAAGGAGGGGACTGACACAAACACAAGTTTAGTGATGGACCCAGGGTCACACAACCAGTAAGTGGCTAACGCCTATTTTGAATTCAGGTCTTCCTGACTCCAGGCCTAATGATCTATCTATCCAGTAGGTTACCTCAGTTTTGCTTCTCTCTTCCAAATCCTTGGTCAACATTAGGTCTATAGTGTGGGGTGGTAGAAGGAATATTGACTTTAAACCTCCTCTTTATTGTGTGACAGTGGCTAAGTCCCTTAACCTGTCTGTGACTCAGTTTCCTCATCGGTCAAATGAGGAGTTTGGATATGATTTTCTCTAAGCTCCCTTCCCTCTCCAAATCGACAAATAAATGAGCATTTGTTGTCATCTCTCCCTTTTTTGGTCTCTTTAAAACTGGTATGGAACAACAATATAAAAGCTATTTTGGATTGAGGGCCCAAGCAAACAAAAACCTCCTGCCATCTTCATCTTATTAAGGGTCTCACGTCCTTCCTTGCTTCTTCGGTTGGTGCTTGGACTTGACCCCAGATACAGGGACTGTGCACGGGAGGTTATTTCTGAGCCCTTAGCAAGAAAACCAATACAGCTCTGGGGAGAAAGAAGGCTGGGGGCATGAGGCACTCTCTTCTCTTCTCCGTCCTGTTCCCTGCTAATGTACTTCTCTAAGTGGCCAGGTACCATGGTGATAGATTGAATGCAGGCGAGAGAGAGAAAGAGAGCTCATGTAATATTAGGGTCCTGGATTATGTGTTGACAATCATATTGTTAATGGAAATTCTTGCTAGACTTCTCTCTCTCTCTCTCTCTCTCTCTCTCTCTCTCTCTCTCTCTCTCTCTCTCTCTCACTCTCTCTCTCTCTCTCTCTCTCTCTTGCAGAGAAATTAAGTGGAAAGAGCTCTTAGAGGACAGGAGCTCACGGCTCCCTTCCTCAGCTGTAACTTGCCAAAGTTGCAGCCTCTCTGGCCAGCTAAGGAAACAGCCACTCGCCCCGTTCTTTCAGTGCTCTGGCAAAAATGCCCTAATTGTTCAGTCCCTTTCCTTACCACTGAACAGGAGAAGCCACGTATTGCTATTGGGGAGAGGGCGATCTCTCTCTGTCTGAAGAGAAGCCTCTCGCCTCCTCTAATACTTCCCAGGGCTTTCTTCCTCCTGCCTCCTGGCTCCTGGCTCCTGCCTCCTGGCTCCTGGCTCCTGCCTCCTGGCTCCTGCCTCCTGGCTCCTGCCTCCGCACTTCTTCCCTGGCCCCCGAGTCTGCAGCATCCTTCTTCGGTCCCCGCGGCGCTGGCCAGCCCTCAGAGCCGGGAAAGGGTTAAAGCCAGTCCCAACACAGTTAATCCATATAAAGCTCATGGATTTCTCTGCAGCGATCTTTGTGGCTGTCATTTGCATTTTTTTTCTCCCCTTTTGTGAAATCTTTTCTTCTTGCCTCTCACTCTCGGATGCAGGCAGAAATTAGCATATCGTAGCGAGAGCGGTGGATGGAAGCAGCCGGCCCCCCGCTGGGCGGCGGATTGTGCAATCTGCGGGCGGCATCAATTTTTCAGCAGTTTTCTCATTTCTCATTACAGTCAGCGCGCCCGAACAGCTCTCCCTCCCCTCCCTCCCACCCCCCATTCAACCTGGGTCCCGAGTGGTCCCGCCGACAAGCATATGGGCTGTCAAATATCCAGGCCCGGCTTCCTGAGCCAGCATGGAGAGCCCTGTTTGCGCCGGGCTGTAATTAATCATGGTATTAACATGGGCGAGACCCGGAGTTCCGCCAGCTCGCTCTGGCCAACGCGCTCCCTCGCCGGATACTTGACAGCAATTCACTGTACTGGAAAGATGCCCATTAACCCAGCATCCAGCCGGGCCTGGTGGGCCCCCTGCCCCCGATCCCCCACCTTGGGCGGACTCACCACACACACGTGCGCGCGCCTAATGGGGAAAAGCCGAGAAGAAGGTCATGGAGAGAGGGAATGGTCAGACTCGATGGAAATTGTAATCTCTTTTTAATAACTAAATATTACAATACAATAAAGTTATTCTTAGGTGCCAAACTGTGTGGTTGTCATAGAGACAGTGTGCATTATTAAGAGGGTGTTGTTCATCCCTCCAGCTAATCTTATAATGAGGCCAGCTCATTATCAGATTGAGCAGGGGTTCTCTGCCTTTACGGTTTGCTTTTTTTTAATGGAGCCGGACTGTGGGTGGTGACCCCCTTTCCCTGCTACACGAATGCATGTACATACATGCACACATGCAATCAGCCGCTCACCGTTCTCTCCTGCCCCGATTTTCCAACTTAACTTCTCAGGGTACAGAAAGCCAAGCCCACTGGTCCATGCCCATTATAGCAGGCCTGGGTCCTGTTGCTGGTCCGAGTGTGTGTGTGTGTGTGTGTGTGTGTGTGTGTGTGTGTAGAGAGAGAGAGACAGACAGGGAGATTTTGTGTGTGTGTGTGTGTGCGTGTGAGAGAGAGACAGACAGACAGACAGATAGACAGACAGGGAGATTTTGTGTGTGTGTGTGAGAGAGAGAGAAAGAGACACACACGGAGACAGAGAGAAACACAGAGAGACAGAGACATAGACAGGGAAATATTGTATATGTGTGTGTGTGTGTGTGTGTGTGTGTGAGAGAGAGAGAGAGAGACAGACAGACAGACAGACAGACAGACAGACAGACAGACAGGGAGATTTTGTGTGTGTGTGTGTGAGAGAGAGAGACAGACAGACAGACAGACAGACAGGGAAATTTTGTGTGTGTGTGTGTGTGTGTGTGTGATTGTGTTTGTGTGTGAGGGAGACAGAGAGAAGAGAGATATTTTGTTTGTGTGTGATAGAGATTGTGTTTGTGTGTATATGTGAGAGTTTGTGTGTGTGTACCACACGGAAAAGCATTGGAGAGATTTCCTGTATCTGATTCTTGAGCTCCCGTGTTCATTAAAATTGCAAATTGGCCTTTAAAATGATCCCTTTCTGGGGCCTCCCGGCTGCACCTGTTTCTGTTGCCAGTCAGTCCATTCCCAGGGACTGTACCTTTGGCGCCAGACACCGGCTTGGGTAGAAGTGCCTTCATTTGCCGTGGGCTACCTTGTGTGTTGACATAACCCATGCAGGCATCCAGCACAAGCCCTGGCACACAGTAGGCGTCTGCTCAACATTTTTTGGATGAATTAATGTCCTCCTTGTCTTAGGGCTTTCGTGCTGGTGTGCCCAGTGGTTCTTTTATTTGATTACCAGTTGTCATGTTCACTTAATTTTAATTCTGTTCTGAGATTGTTCACAATCGCTTTCTTTGTCCTCTTCAACTTGGGTTTCCATAGTTTGTTACAAAGGAAGTTATTAGGTTTCCTTTAAAATTTCACACTGCCTGTGATTTTTTTTTCTTTTAAAATTAATCAACTTCATTTTTTGGGTTTTTTTTTTTTGGCTCAGCATTTAAAGAGAGAAAAACCAACCCACGAAAAGGAAGAATTCTTCCTTCCTTCAATCCTCCTCCACACGTACCCGAAGCCCTCCACCCATCACCAATTTACCCCGACTAGGTATGAAGCATTAGAACCTAAAATTGTTTTGAGTAGAAGAAAAGCCTGTATCTTATTTTGTAAGAGTTTTTCCATGAGGCAGAGACGCCTGAGTCTTCTGTGATTTGCAACAGCTTCCAGCATTAACCTTTCCCAGAAAAGCACTGATTACAGATCCTTCAGTCCAGCCCAAGCCCCGTCTCTACTGCTGTGTTCTGATGCTCCCTCGTGTTCAGATGCAGCCCACTGAACTGTTATTATTTTATCAGCTTTAAATAGAAATAATATCTTTTCCGGATAGCACACATTCTCCCCCAAACACAGCATGCTTTATAGACATGAGCTCATTAATCCACAGCATCCCTAGGAGAAGGGAAAGAGAAGAGTGCTAGGGCAGCTGAAGTCCCAAGGGTTTTGTCTTACATACCAGAAATTCTCTAGACCTTGGGTTTCTAGGTCCTTGTACCAAACTTGACACGAGGTCAATCTGTCATAGACAAGGCTGATTCTCTCTCCTTGGGAAGCTGTCCCTAACCTCATGCTAGTGGAATGACCATCAATTCCTGTGGAAAGAAAAACAGTTCAAAGGAATATGCCAATATCCAAACATCGGAGCAAATCCAGTGGCGTCATTGGTCAATGAGAGAGAAAGAGAGAGGTCATGGTATAAAAGGAAACATACTGGGGAAACAGGACTCTGTAACATTGAGCAAATTTCCTAACATATCTGAGCCTCCATTTTTTTACCTGGATAATAATATTATGGAACCTGGGTTTGTATCCTGCCTTTGCCACTTAATATCCGGGCAACCAAGTCATCTAACCTCAATGGGCCTCATCTTACTCCTCTATAAAAACAAAACAAAAACAACATTTGATTATATGATCTTTAAGGTCTCTTCCTGCTTTCTGTTTTAAATATATGATCCTAAATGACTTGCCCAAGTTCACATAGGAAATAGCTGAGTGAAGATTAGACCCAGATCCTTCTATTGCTTTTTTCTCTGCATCACACTGCTTTTTCTTACCTGTTTTCAGAGTCTGAGTAATCCTTCAGTTGAGATCCTTTTTATCTTTATATCCCCAGTGCTTAGCACATAGTAGGAAGTTATTAATGTTTGCTGAATTGAGTTGACTTCCTCTATAGCTGAAGACATTCTAGGAGACATCGCTGGGCAACTGAAGGATTATAGGATCATAGCAGCTGTTAAGGACAAAGGGGACAGACACTGGGAGAAGCTCTTAAGTTAAGGGCCTCAGATTTGATGAGTGTCTGTGTTTTCTTTATAATCTCTCTCTCTCTCTCTCTCTCTCTCTCTCTCTCTCTCTCTCTCTCTCTCTCAGGCCAGCTGTTGCCCCAGCCTCCCCACTCCATTTTCCATGTGACATTCCCCATCATGTCACCATGGCAGCTAGTGAAGCCTCTATTGAGAAAAAAACATTTGGCCAGCTTGGAATTTGAAAGTCGAGAGAAGAGTCAGGACTACAGCCTTTCCACAGTCTACTTCAGTACCTCTGGCCCTGGAAAATCAAGACAGTAGGGATGGGGACCAGAAGTAGAAAATGCCACAAAAGATGGGATTAAAATTAGATAGACAGAAGAAAGGACCACCATACCAATGGAAGTAACAGAAGCAGCATTCAGGAGTGTAAGAGCATTGCATATGGAGGAAGGCAAATTGCTGTGGTAGAAAGATAAATGAATTTGGAAAGAGAAACCTCTCTGCTTTGATGCTTGTTAGCTGAGTGATCTTGGGTAAGTCATCTCACCTCATAATACTTCATCTTCCTCAGTTTCCTATTTTCTACTCTGAAAACTTTTGAATTAAGCTTTTGAAGGCAGGGGCTGTTTTGGTTTTTGTCCTTGTACCTCCTCACCTACCATATAGTAGACTCTTGAAGATAATTTGTTGAACTGAGTGGAATCTATAAGATGAGAAGAGGGAGTGGAATTGATGATGTTCAAGATTCTTTCCACTTATAGATTCATGGATATAGAACTAGAAGCTTGTAAGAACTAAGAAGACACCACTTCATGCTATAGATGAGGACACTGAGGTTAAGGAATTTGGTGATGGTTGCCCAGCTCGGATCTGAAATAGAATTTGAAGTCAGATCTTCACATTTCCAAGTCCAGCACTCTATCTACTGGGCTATCTGCCTCTTCCAGCTATATATTCTTAATTGCTATGAATATATATTCAAGAGCAGGAGTCAGGCCAAGAATACAGGGCCAACATGAGGCAAAGGATCAGGGAAACCAAGGAAACCCAGATCCAGTTGGGAGCAGAGCCACAAACTGATTGACAAATGGCTTGCTGAACTTAGCCAATGCTTGAGATTACCCTAGTTCTTTTGTTTCGGGCATGTTCCTCCCTTCCAATTTTTAAAGGAACAAATATGTCAGAAGCTCAGACCTGTATAAGATGAACCAGATTTAGTCACCAGACTCCCCCAGGCTCATGGGGAACATGGACACTCTGGATAAGGCCTAAATCTGCCCTAAGGTTGTGGATTCCCATATCTATGGACACCAAAAGCCCCTGAGTAAATGAGAATTTGGTTCCCTTTTAAGGGAATGTTAAGGTCTGGCACAGGAGTTTTTAAACCAGAGTCCAGAGCCATGAGTAGATTTAAGGGAGTCTGTGTACTTGGATGGGAACATTTTGCATCTTTATTTTCATTATCTTCAATTTCTTTTATAATTTTATGTATTTTATTTTCAGCATTTAAATTTATTATTCTGAGAAGCCCATAGGCTTCCTCAGACTGCCAAAGGGATCCTTGACACAAATGAAGTTAAGAATCTTTGGTCTAGGGGCAGCTAGGTAGTACAGTGGATAGAGCAGAAGGCCCAGAGCTGGGACAACCTGGGTTCAAACATGGCCTCAGACTTTGCCTAGCAGTGTGATCCTGGGCAAGTCACTACCCATTTTACCTAGCCCTTGCTGATCTTCTATCTTAGAACTGATACTATAAGAGAAGATGAGGACTTTAAAAAAAAACTCTGGTTTAGAGGTCTCTGCCCTAGAAATAGGGGTCTAGTAGAAAATAATTTAGAAAGTATGGGTAAAAGAATAATCATTTCCCCAGGTGAAATGAGTAGAGGAGAGCCAGCTTCAGGACAGCTTAGGTTCAAGTATTGCCTGATAAGAACAGGCTGTGTGACTCTGGGTAAATCACTTAGGCACACTCTCTGTGCCCAAGATAACTCATTACTGCTGTCAGTTGTAGGACATTTCCCATCTGGATGGCCAGTGGGAGTTTCCTCACTGATGACCTCACAGGTTGGGAGGAAAGTAGGTCAAAGCATATTGTCCTTAGGCCATTATTGTAAGAGCCTGGAAGTCCCTGAGAGCTGTCCTTGGTGCTTGGATTTCAAGCTTGCCTTACCTCACTGATCCAGCTTGACTTGACAACTGGGCTCTATCTAAATTTCAGGCAATTAACTCCAAACCACCACTTTATCCCTTGAGTTCACCACTTACTGACAAAACTGCTGTTGTCTTGCCTGGAAGAGAGCACTCTCCTTAACCGCCACCAGGAGATTCCAGGGCACCAACAGAGATAGTAGAAATATTTTCAAGTTTGATAATCTGGCTTGAGGCAGCATGAAGAGAAAACACATTGTATTGAGAATCAGGAAACCTGGATTCTGGTTAGGGCTCTTCTACTAATTAGCTGCATAAGAATGAAGGGACTAGATCAGAAGATTTGCATGTTCTCATCTAGCTCTAAAAACAAGTTCTATGATTTTAATGCCACAATTCCATGAATTTATACACTCTTTTCTTGGTTCAGATCATTCTTGGAGGACATTGGAAAAAACTTGAATAGTGAGCTAGCACCAGTCATATCTGAAACAAGAACCTACCTATACTGATTTCAAGCCATGGCTACTCTGGTCTCAAAAGACAGTTGTATTTTCATAGAATTCCAGTTGGGACCTTATCCTCTATTATTCACATTACTTCTTTCTCAATACCATGGCTTTTTCTCATAGTCTTTCAATCTTCAAGTGAAGAGTTTTTTCTTGGCAGAGGGTAGCAGAAACATCTTTGCTGCAAAAAGTACAGTAGAAAGTTTAAGATATTTTCTGCACGATCTTTTGCAGTTAGATGGCACAGTGGGGAGAATGCAAGACCTGGAGTCAGAAAGTCCTGAGTTCAAATCCAGTCTCAGACACTTAATAGCTATGTGACCTTGAGCAAGTCTCTTAATCATTATAATATGGGGATCATAATCACACTTACTGCCCAAGGTTTCTGTGAAGATCAAATGAGAAATAATTTTTTAAAAACTGCACAGTTTTTGGCTCATGGTAGGTACATGTTTCCCTTCCATCCTTCCTTTCCATCTCGGCTAGCTAGCATCTTTGGCCTCTCACTTTTGGACATTCTTCATTCTTATGCACATTGAAAAGAAAAACAAAACAGTGAGACTATGACGACACAAAAAGGAAAATGAGAAATTTAGGGCTCACGGGAAGAACCCTGATAAATTGAGTTCAGGATAGGATTTAATGAGAGCTGAAGGTTCTGCTCAATTGTTTCATTATCTGATCAAGCCTATTTTCCTCAGCTCTCAATTAGATCAAATATGAACAAGATGAAAATAATTCAGAGGTGTGAGGGTACAGGCCATAGTTAGTATTGCTAATTCAGCAAATGGCATGCTCCCTAAGGTACTGAAAAGAGCTTGGATTATCTCTTCCTTCTCCGAAGATGGATACACAGGATTCATTTTGCTATTGTGGATACAAACAGAAATGTCTGGCAGGATTTAAAAATATCACTGGTATTATGTAGCCCTATTCTGTTATTTGACCCTTTCCATTCTATTTTGCCTGCCTACATGGCCTTCTCCTCCCTCCCTGTCCCAATTCCTCCCTCCCTCCAACTGTGAAGGAATAGCTACAGCTGGTCCTGACTCAGCTCCCTCCCTCCCCCATTCTCTCTCTGCCCTGATTTCTCCCTCAAAGTTGATGCAAAGACCAAATAAATGGGAGGGGGTGGGAATCAGCAATGTGAACATGTTGCAAATGACAGGATGCTACAGACATTTGACAGGAAATAAATAGGTGCCCTTGGCAAAAGCCACACCCACCCACCATTCACTTAGAAGAGCTGAGTTTTAATCAGGAGAGAGGAGGAAGGCAAGAGGGTAAACATGTATGGAAGAGGGGAGGTTAGAAAGCAGAAAGTGCAACTGAAGCATGTTCTTATCAGCTTGAGTCTATAAAAATGAGTGGAAGGTGCCTCATAATACTGCTGATCTGATTATGGTTATCTTTCTCAACCTAGATGAGTAAGGTTAATGCAAAGTATAATTCTCTCATGGCTTCACCATCCAGGATGCATGGACAGAATCTTTCTTTTCTAATCCTTTACCTTCTGTCTTAGAATCTATACTAAGTATTGGTTTCAAGGCAGAAGAGTGATAAGGACTAGTCAATAAGGACTAGTTAAGTAACTTGCCTAGGATCACACAGCCTGTATTTGGACCCAGAAACTCCCATCTCTAGTCCTGGTTGTCTATCCACTAAACCACCCAGTTGCCCTGACAGAATCTCATGAACCAGAGAACCTTTCAGTGCCAGGCATCTTTCCCTTCCACAAGTCCATTGGATGAATTTGTTATGTCTCCAAAGCTTTGGCTGTCTTATTAGGGGTTGGTAATCAACCCATCCACATTTGTTAAGTGCTTACTCTGTGCCAGACATGCATTACCTTGTATCTCTGGAAAAGTCAGGACTCCTAGGTAGGGGGCTTCTTCTAGACTTCTTGTGGGTTATGGGAAGAAAGCAGAGAATTGACCTGAGTGGTCAAATTGTAAGGAAGTGACAAATGGTAATAAGAGTAATTTGGTCCTGTGAGGGTATCTCTCCGGATCTTCATGTCTTTGGCATCAAGTTGATACCAAGGAAAGCAAATGGTATTTATAAATGAGACAGAATATGTCATGCCTTTGCTTTCATAGGATCACTGGCTAAACTAAAAGAATAATTCCACAAACTAAAAGAATAAGTATTAAAGATATCTCTAATTATATTGACCTTATCCATAAGATCTTAGTAGAGTCTTGCTTCTCAAGCTATCTGAGAGAGCCATCTACAAATGACCTTATACCACAAGAGTCTATTGTTTCCCCCTACCTTGCAGAGTCACTGTCAACGGCTGGGGCCATTCTAAGACCTCCAGAGCCCAGATCAATGAAACAATAGTGATGATAACTTGGTTGTTAAGGGCATGCATAATCAGGCTCTTTTCCTGACTTCTTTAGTAACTTGAATTTAGAAGGGAGCGTGGATTCAGTTGTCAGCATTCCATCTGGGCCTCTCTCTGTTGCAGAAGGGGAATGCTGTGACTGACTGGCCCCAGCTTTGTTGTTTGTCAGCTCATGCTGTTCCTGACATTTCCTCTATTGTGAAGGGGAAGAAAAAAAAATATGTTTGGGTAGTCTCCTGGCCAGTCCTTTCACCCAGCTTACAAGTTAGGTCCACCCACTTGTATGTGTTCTTGTTGAAGCCTGCTGCCCCAGATGGTCTACTGAGAAACTACTGGTGGTTGGTTCCCATCTCCTGGTTTCCTTTTTGTCAGCATACTGACTACAAGATGGTAGAGGGGAGTGTGGATGACAAGATACCAGGTGCTCAGTGCAATAAGAGAAGTGCTGGGAACTTATCTTTATATAGAACTTTATGATTACCCAGTGTTTTCACATCAGATCAAATTTGCCCTCTGGGATACACAGTGCACGTATCTAGCCTATGGAGCAGGGACTCAACCCAGGTCTTCTGATGACTCTAAGATCAAAATTCTTTCTACTACATTATGTTCTGACATAAATAATTCTAGTACAAATTCCACTCAAGAGGAGAGGTATGGTACCAAAATAACTCATTTGTTCTGAATACAGTGAGGCATGTTCTTGAGCTCATAAGCAATAGAACTCATAGGATACCACAGAGATCATCCAATCAAATGATTCCAGGATCAGAGATCCAGAGAGGGAAGGGCCCTTAGGAGAATCTGAGTCCAATCCCTTCATTTTATAATTAAGAAACAGAGACACAGCAAGTAAGTGTCTGAAGCAGGATTTCAATTAAAAATCTCTTGACTTCAATTCCCAGTACTCTATCCATTATGTCATCCTGCCTCTAAATTTTTTTAAATTAAATTTTATTTTTTTCCAATGATGAAAAATTTATTTTTTCCTCCCTCATACTGCCCTATACATTGGGAAAAAAGGAAAAGAAAAGCCTTATAACAAATAAGCAAAACAAAGTCCTACATTGTCCACATCAAAAAATATAAGCCCATCACCTTTCTTTTAGGAAGAGGATAACATGCTTCAGCTTTGGTCTTTGGGAACTGTCATTTCATCGGTCAGGGTTCTTTCAAAGTCGTCTTTACAATGTTACTGGGTAAATTACTCTCCTTATTCACTTCACTCTGTATCAATTCATAAAAGTCCTCTAAGTTTTTCTGAAACTGTATCTTACAAAATTTCCTCTGGCACAATAATATTACATTACTTTCATACATTGTAATTTGTCCAGAGGTTCTGAATTAACTGGCATCTCCTTAGTTTCCACTTCTCTGCCACCACAAAAATTGTTGCTATAAATATTTTTGCACCTATAGGCACTTTTCATTTTTTTTTAGTCTTTGGGGATATATAGCCTCTCAAAAATTAACAACCAATATGGGATGAGAACCCTCAACTCTGGGACTGAGTCCCAGGAGCTACACACTGAGCTAGTGAGGGTCAGTCCTTGGAGAATAATGGAGGCATTGGTGATGGGTGCTTTTCAGCTGAAGGGGAACCAGAAGCTACTCATGGAGGAGCCAAAGCAAAAACATTTTTGTTCATACCCTACTGCTTGTTGGGTACAAAACTACTGCATCCTGAACGTTTCTAGAAAGGTGGGCCTTTCTAGACCTCAGTTTTCTCATTTCTATGAAGCCCAGGCTTCCTGGGCATATTAATTCCCATTTTGTGGGCATGGAATCATGCATCTCCCACCACATGGGTGGAATAGTGATGGGCTTCCTGCTAGGCAAACTGGGCATGTTCAAAACATACCCAGAGAAGTCCAGGCTGTATGAAAAATAACCCTGTTGGAACTCTGAGGACAAGATCCTATGACTCTGTCTTTTATTAACCCTGTCTCTGACCTAATTGAGATTTTGATCTTAATTCTGCTTACACTTCAGGTGACACCTCCTATTTCTATCTTTTTTCCACTCCATTACTTATCTGCTTCTTTTTTCTTAAACCCTTACCTTCTATCTTAGAATCAATACTGTGAATGGTTCCAAGGCAGAAGATTGTAAGGGCTAGGCAATGGGGGTTAAGTGATTTGCCCAGGGTCACACAGCTAGGAAAGGTCTGAAGTCAGATTTGAACTCAGTCCCTCTCTCAAGCCTGGCTCTTAATCCACTGAACCATTGACCTTGGCCGGTTTAAATCATGGTCGTAGCTTTTAGCAGAAGAAGAGCCTCTCAGAAAAAACCTCAACTGTTATACCTATTCTTTCTTTTTTTAATAGTACCTGTTCTGGAGAGAACTTCATACATGGTATTACCTTTTTTATTTCTTTGCCTTTGAACAATATGTCCCTCATGCCTGAAATGCCTTTCCTACTCATCCCTACCTCTAGAAAGCTAATGTTATTGTTGACTTGTGTCTAGTTCTTTGTGACCCTATGGACCAGAGCACACCAGATCCTTCTCTCCTCCATTTTTTTTCAACATCTGTCCAAGTTCATGTTTGTGGTCTCCACGGCATCATCTCTCCATCTTATCCTTTGCCATCCTCTTTTCTTTTTACCTTCATTCTTTCCTAACATCAGGGTCCTTTAACTTCTTGCAAAATGTAATTCAAGTGCTACCTTCTAAGGCAAGTCCTTCCTGATCCTCTTAATCACTAATGCCCTTTGAAATTATTTTGCATTTACATTTGTATTTAATTATATATATCTATGTCATTTCTCTCTTATAGAATATTAGTTTCTTGAGGTCGGAGATTGTCTCTCACTCTCTTTTTTTTCTATCTCCTCAGTGCTTAGCACAGTGCCTGGCACATATCATTAGCACTTAAGAAAAATTTATTATGAAGCTTATATAATAACAAGCTTTCCTCCTAACTCTACTGGGTTGGTAGGATTGTGGAGGGGGCAGCATTGGAAGGGAAAGAAAACTTGTTTGGCTATATAAGACTTGGGTGACCTGAAGTAAATCATTTTAGCTTGTTCTGCAATCCCTAATTCCATTCAAAGTTTGGTTCAAGAGCCCTTCCTGCAGGAGACTTTTTCTTTCTCATTTTAAAATTTATTTATTTGTTTGTTCCATTTAAATACTCAGGTAGCTCTTTCCTTCTCTCCTTTCCCCTCCACGAGAGAAGATGTCATTCGACAAAAAGACATATGAACATATAAAACTATGTATTAATCTACTAATTGGTGTTCTCCCAACCCCTCAAATTACTTTATATCTATTTTATATTTCTACATCTGTGTACACATTGTTTATCCCAGCAGCATGTGAATTCCTCGAAGACAAATATGGTTTTTATTTTTGTCTTTCATTATCATTCATTCAGTAATCATTTATTAATTAATTACTATGTGCTACACACTATGCTGGGCACTAGAAATATAAATAAAGCGGTCCCCCCCCCCTCAAGGAGCTTACATTCTGCTGAGATAATACAACACATACCCAGATAAGTAGATATTGTATGTGTGTGGCCGTGTGTATGTACAAACCAAATACAATTTGAACCGGCTTGAGCACTAACAATTACTAGAACCAGGAGGGGCTTTGTATAGGAGGAGACACTTGCAGGGAGTCTGATGTTCTAAGAGGGTGATAGGAGGAGGGAAAGAGCAGTCAGTACCTGGCATATTATTGTATAAAAAAGTTCACAGAATTGAACTGCATTGAACTTTCCCAAAGGGGGCAATATCTAGGCATTGATTATGACCTGAGACCTGCTACTTGCATTAGGACAAATTAGTGGATAGAATGCTGGGCCTAAAGTCAGAAAGAGCTGAATTTAAATCTGGCCTCAGACCCTTCTAGCTTGTGACACTAGGCAAATCACTTAGCTTTCTTTGCCTCAGTTTCCTCATCTGTAAAATGTGCTAGAGAAGGAAATGGTAAACCATTATCTTTGGCAAGAAAGTCCCAAATGGAGCCATGAAGAGTCTGACGTGACTGAAAAATGATTTAAAAATAACATATTCCTTGGTCTTTCCATCATGCTGTCTATTCCAGGCAGGGCTAATAATAATAACTAACATTTCCATGAGCTTGAGCTTGAGCAATTTGTTTAGCTGTTATCAGACCAAGCTCATGGTTTATTTCCTACTGGGAGTCCAACAGTTATCCCAGAGGGGTTCTAGTCAATCACCGGTAACAATAGGCGAGTCTGAACTCATGGCCAAGATGCCCAACTCCCTTCTTTACATTCTCCATCCCTATCCTCCTTTCCCTGAACTCCCCATCGTGGTTTGCTGGTATGATGGGTGATTAAAACAAATGGCCCTTCATGACAAAGACCAATGGAGAGACTGGCCAAATGAGGGACCTCATATGCTCAGGAAACACCAATCTTCAACTTCAGGAAGTTATTTCAAACCATTTTTTTCCTTGGGGGGGGGGAATATAATTTAAAACCATTTTTAAAACCCTCAAATCAGGAGCCAGTGATTTGTGAAACTACTCGCAACTGACCGCAGTCTCTGCCTTCATGGTACAGTGTGAAGGTGCTCTTTTTAAATGGTGATGAATAGTTCCCCTTTTAACTGTTTAAGGCCCTTCTTTATCTTCATTCTCTTAACTACATCCTCCTTAGAAAGGTGTTGTGACCCATCCCCTCCCCACCCCACGCCTCTAAGCTTTTCACATAATGGACATTCTATTATTTTTTTGAACCAGTAAACTTGCAATATTCCTGGGCAGCTTCTCAGCCAAAGAGGAATCAGTTGCTTCTCCACTCAAGGCACTTCGTACCTGTCTCTCTACCAGGGACCCAATATGTCTCTACTGACCAAGAGGTCCCAAAACTATAGGAAGGCCACATGAATGGAGTGCTATTATCACCCTGCCCAGAGAGACTGCCAAAGGGTTTCAAGAGGGCAGCAAACCCATGGGAAGCTTCTTTTCTCAATTTTGATTGGGGTTCAGGACAGAGATGGAAACTCTGACTTCAACTTTGGTTCTCCAGTGGAACAAATGAGTAGCATATGTGGAATAAAAAATTATGAAAATGACTTGGTAGAAAAGCAATATGCTATGGTTGAAAAAGGGTAGATGTGAGGTCAGGAGAGACCTAGGTTCAGATCTGGCCTCTGGCATTTATCTATTTCTATAACTAAGGGCAAGTCATTTAATACCTGCTTATAGTCTCAGTTTTCTCATCTCTAAAATATGAATAATAATAGCTATTATACCAGCCGCACAGGGTTGCCATGGGAATTAAAAGATATATATAAAGATCGTTGTGAATTTTAGAGTGCCGTCTATAAACATCAGCCATAATAATTATTATTATTGTACTGTATTGGTCTGGACTTGTGATTTCATTGATGAACCCTTGGTAATATAAATTCCCTCTGTTGCCAGGATACATCAGGATATATCACCACTCACCTTGGTAAAGCCCTTTCCAAAATAGTCTATGGTTTATTTACCAGACTCTTCTTTCTCTTACCTCCATCACCAAAATGATGAACCAGATCTTTACTCCTCTGAGAACCTACTGAAAACTGGTGAAAGCTTGAATTGAAGTCAACCCAATGCCACATGTGAGAAAAAGGGGGGGGGGAGAGGGTTTCTTAAAGTAGTTATTTTGAATCTCTTCTCAAGACATTTTTTTGGGAAGAAAAATGACAAGGAGAGAATATGTATGTTATTTATAGCTGAACTAATTCAAACTAATTGGGGAATAAAGTCAATCTGAACTGCTGAAAATCCCTTACTTGAAAAGGAAATGTTTTTAGACTTTCAGTGACATGTGAAACAGTCAGGCACCAACATTTCCACAAAATGGGGTAGGTCGACTGGCCCAAAAAGCATAGAACTCATGGCCAATGAAATGAGAACTACAAACTGCTCATTTTGGACAAAGGTCTGGCCTGGGTTGATTACCCTTGACTCTGCATTCTACCTGATTTTTTCAGCATCCTAGACTCTCCCCTCTATAAGAGAGTTCTGATTTCTCTGATGCTTTGGTCTGGCTCATAAATAGTGTTACTTCCGACCCTTTGTCTAGATCCTAAACTTCAAGCTAAGTGCTACCAATAGTACATAGAGCATAGAGACTCAACTCCCTGAGTTCAAATCCAGCCTCTGACACTTACTAGCTGTGTGATCCTCATCTGTAAAATGAGCTGGATAAGGAATTGGCAAACCACTACACTCTCTTTGCCAATAAAACCCCAAATGGGATCAAGAAGGGTCAGATACAACTGGAACAACAGAACAACAAAGCTGCCAGCTGGATTTCTCCCTGGATTCACATCCCGCCTACCTAGACTATACCTAGTAGGTGTAGAGACTTTTCACTGGCTGACAGTTACACTGCCTGGACTATACTTCCCAGCTATCCAGCATGGAAAGAACTTCTGACTGGTAATCATCTTGTTTTGATGGTCAGGACACATACAAGAACTCATGCTGGACCAACCAAGCACTGCCTACTCCAAGGTTCCTGGACTTACTTAAATGAGTAGGGGAGGAAGACTAATAGTTTCCATATAAAATGTTTATATGTGAATGAATACTTCTTAAGTGGTCAAGAGTATTTGCCAGCTTAAACTCAGTAAGTTCAAATTATAAGACTTGAATGAACTATGTCCTAGGGTAGGAAAACAACTCACAGATGAAATTTCTAAGGTGCCACACACCCCTCCTTCATTTCAGTCCCACCTCCCCCTTTGGGCTTATTTTCCTAATATCCACCCCAGACGATGATTGAGTACCTCCCTCTTCAGGGCTTTAGGGGCAATCTTGAGGGAGTATTGAATTAAATGAATCAAAAATATAAACTGGATATAAACGAGTGATGGACACCTCTATTAAAACACTTAATCCGAGTTGTAAACTAGGTGTGAATAAATCCTTAATCAATGTTGGAGGAATCAAGCACTTTCAAGTCATTGGATGAAATTCAGTAAGTTAGACAGGAAGTGTGTTGAGATCTTGAGGCATATCTTTGGGTCTGTGCACATTACAGAAGAATTGGGGTAGAAAACCAGTCAAGTTTCTAGAAAGAATACTCAGAGGAATAGGATTCTTGCACCCATAACTAGAAGAAAGTAAGGGAGAGGGAATTTGAAGCTCTCTACTATTTCCTTTGCCCAAAGGATGATCCTGTGAAAAAGTTGGGAAGATTTGGGCTTCCCAAAGGCATTCCCTAGAACAGCAGTGAGAGATGAGATGAGGGACACATCTAAGAGAGGCAACTTCAGGAGTCTACTAGACCACTAACCCTTGGAATGGAAGGGATTCCACATAGAGAGAAAAGGACTTCCAGTAACCATGAGCCAGGAGTTTTCCTTTGGCCACATGTGCTCATTAAGTTTGAGCCCACTTTCCCTAAAGACAAATGTATGGGAAACCATGCCTATGGTTAGAAGAGGATATTTTGTACCACCTGTTCTCACTAAAACAGCTCAGCAAGTACACTTTTCTAAAAGTTAATTAACTTGGGCTGGCTAATTGGCAATCAGTGGTTAGGGATTCATGACCAGCCTCCAACCTCTCAGGATTACCCCTAGAATCTCAAGGGGAGAAATATTTAGCTATCTTTTGGGCATCCAACTTGTCAGTGCTAAGGGGAGTTGGGAGAGTGAGCTGAAAGTGGGGTGTGTGTGTGGTGGAGTGCTACATGTCAATGAACTTTAAAAAAAGTCATAGAGAATAAGAGAGATATTACAGAGCTATAAATAAGCCTATTTTTCTAAAGGGGAAGATATAATTTTTAAACTGTAGGCTGTTTTTCTTGACTTTGATTCTTGGCAAAATCCTAGATTATGTTTTTTTTTAATCCTTACGTTCCATCTTAGAATCAATACTAAGTATTGGTTCTAAAGCAGAAGATGTGCAAGGACTAGGCAATGGGTGCTAAGTGACTTGCCCAGGGTCACAGAACTAGGAAGTGCTGAGGCAAGATTTGACCCCAGGACCTCCTGTCTCTAGGTCTGGCTCTCAATCCACTGTGTCACCTAGCTGCCCCAGAAGGTGTTTTCAAAGAGATGGTTTATGTGCACTTAGAAAGGGAAACAGTGATGTTAAGAGCTAACAGATACTCATCAAGAAGTGGTCCAACCAGGTTAACAATAATTTTTCTGACTCGTTTAGACAGTGCATTAGGAGAATTGTGTAGATATTTGGCAAAGTTTCTCATGCCCTTCTGTAAACTATGGAGAGATATGCAAGAGACGGTAAGAAAGTCAGGTGGATTCATAAATACTCAGTTTAGTTCCACTTGGGTCCTTTTCTCCAGGGGAGATATACAGGCAGAAAGAGCTAAAATGACTAATGAATCCATTAAGTGCAGCCCCTAACATCAAAGAAATTCTACCAACCACTATGTCTATCCTTATCTTGTCTTCTCATTATTGATGAATTTGAAAGAGGCTGCCATCTACATAACCAGGATTGGTCCATTTAAAAAGTCCTCCAGCTCCCTTTGTCACCTTATTATCAACCCCACAGACCTCTTCCAGAGGGGTGGAATGCAATAGATAGATCCCTGGGCCCAGGGTCAGATCTTGAGTTCAGATGTAGTCCTAGACACTTACTAGCTATGTGACCCTGGGCAAATCACTCAACCTCTGTTTGCCTCAGTTTCCTCAACTGTAAAATGGAGATAATAATAGCACTTACTTCACATTGTTTAAAAAAAACCAAACATCTTGCACAGTGCCTGGCACATAGTAAGCACTATGAACTAGTATTATTATAGGGAATAAGTATTTCAGAGAGGTAGATTTTGTCTTGATGTAGGGGCTAGAGAGATGGTGCAATGGGAAGAGAGTTGAGCCTGGAGTCAGGAAGACCTGAGTTCAAATCCAACCTTAGCCACTTATTAGCAGTATGACTCTGGATAAGTCACTTAACCCTATTTGCCCCAATTTCCTCATCTGTAAAAATGAGCCAAAGAAGGAAATGACAAACCACTTCAGCATCTTTGCCAAGAAAACTCTAAAAGGGGTCACAAAGAGTCAACAGGACTGGAACAACTTCCCTACAACAACAGGGAAAGTACTCCAAACAAATATCACAAAATGCAAGTGGCTCCAGAGAAAGGTGGTAAGTGCCCAGTCGCTTGAAGCTTCTAAACAAAGGCCAGATGGCCAGTCATTAGAGATGTTATAGAAGGAACTTCTGTCCAGTATGGTTGGAACATGATGATGTCCGAGGTCCCTTCCCGTTCCAGAATCTTTGGATTCTCGGAGTGATTTTCACTTGTGTTTTAATCAGGTTCCCTAGACGCATGCTTCCATACCGTTCATGAAAAAGGACTTGCTAACCCAAGTTAAGCCTCCATCTTTTTCTTGCCTGAATGGCCACAGAAGTCCAAACAATGGAGGAGTCCAACTGATGAGAAGCTCACCTTTTTCACCCAGCCGGGCACATCCACTGGCTCCAGACAACAGAGACAACGTCTGAATGTCTGGCTTTGTATTGGAGCTGTTCTAGGGAAGGAATCAATATTGCAATCAGCTATTCAGAAATCATTATGTCCTTTTTTTGTTTTTTAAAGTGGAAACATTTGTATGACTTAGAATGGGAAAGGCAAAGTACAATGTAACTTATTAAGCTTTGGGAAAACTAGAGGGAAGAGAAGAAACTTATCCTTTACAAGAGGAGACCTTCATCCTCCCAAGGGTGCCACTGCTTCTACATGCCCTTCCCCAAAACACACACACACACACACACACACACACACACACACACACACACACACTATTTTGGTTCTCCACAGGGACATTTTCATAATTTAAACATAAGGAAAAAATACGTTATTTAAAAAAATGTATTGACTATTTTTTTCCGTACGTTTCTTATAACAGTTAAGAAAAACAAATCAATACATTTTTCACATCTAATAACGTATGTTTCACTCCATACCCATAGTCCACCACTCCTTAAATTTGACCAAGTCTCTCATGTTCTTATGGGCAAGATGAATAAAAGGATTATAGATTTAGAATTGGAAAGGACCTTAGGGTCACTGAGTTGAACTCCTTTCATTTTATCAATGAGGAATTTGAGGCTGAGAGAAGTTAATTACTTGTCTTAGGATCACATATCTAGTTAAGAGCCTGAGGTAGGTTTTGAACCCGAGTCTTGGCTTCAGGGCCAGCATTCCATTCTCTATAATATGAAAATACAGTTAGATGGGTACAGTGAGAGATGATCGAATGCCCTATCCGGTCAGATTAGGCATGGAAAAGGAGAAGCGGGGTGGGAGGCCAGATATGCAAGCAGGAACAACTAGAATGTGGGAGATAAGGAGAAAATAGATTCTCAACAAGAAAAATAACAGAGGCTCTGCTCCAAAGCATTTACCAGGTCCAGGTGTGACGTAATGACGGGAACTGTACTGTGCAAATCCAGGACATGGCTTGGGTTAATAATGGAGAGGAAGGGGGCACAGAAACTACTTTGCTTAGGAAGTCTAAGCATGTACAGCCTGAGAGAGATGGGTTGACAGGCCATTGGTAAAAGAGTCACAAAAACAAGGAGGATTTGTCCCTGGCAGAGCTCCAAGGAGAGCAGGGAGGAAGGTCACAGACTTCATCGAAGAGCTAACCCTCGGGGGTCTTAGCCTGGCCAGCATGGAGGAGGCCACACCTTAGTTCTTGCTGCTTGGTCGCCATCTTCCTTTTCTGGAAACTAGAGCTTTGCTTAAAGAAGCCAAAATAATAGCATCCTTACTCCTTTAAACATGGAAGCAACAGTGGCAGCCTTAACTGAAGGTGAACCGGTCACTGCCTAGGAAACAACCACACAATCCTCTGAGTGGACATATCAGGCTTGGCTGACCACCACAGCTAATGGAACATAACTGGTCAAGACATAACAAGCAATTTCCAAAGAACAGCGCTGGCTGCGAAATGAAACCCGATGCGACTGTGGGAGTCTGGTCCAGCACAGCCAACAGGGAATTTTGCTCTAAGATGTGCATGGCAGAAATAAAGACTCTTTGAAATAAAAATTGAATGGCGCAGCTAGTAAAGGAAAACCAAATGTGATTTGTTTTTTTCTCCCCTCTCTCCCTCCTGCTCCACTTCCCACGTGGTTTCCATGCGGTGCATGGAAGTCATTAACTGTTATTATTGAATACTGTATTTGTTTGGCCATGGTTACATATGTGGATTCGCCCAATGCTGGGTGAGCAAGAAAGAAAGTCCCTGCCCTCAGGGGTACCATCTAAAGGAATAAACAATACCTCGGAAAAGAAAGAAAAGACAGGAAACAGGATGGGAGGGGCCCTTGGCCCTACTTGGTGGGCCAGTTTTTAGAGAAAAATAGGTGAAGGGGAGGAGATTTCAGATACGTTTTTATGGCATCAAGTGTGGGGAAGGAGGAGGGAGAGGGAGATGGAAGGATGGGGATTAGCAGGAAAAGGCAGGATGGAGAGGCAAAGAGGAAGGAGCTTGGGTGCAGGCTAGGGTGGAGAGAGAGTCATCAGAGAAAGGGGAAGGAAGCAACCAGGAAAAAAAGCTTGGACCATAGGAACAATCCAATAACCAATTGTGGCAGAAGGCAGAGAAAGAAGAGACTTGTTTGGTGGGCTTTTGAGTGGAGAAAGATTGGGAGTTGGAGGGTTCAAATCCTCTACTCTGCAATCTGGTGTCTGGGGGATTTCAGACAAATCACTTACTTTTCTGGGCTTTGGATTTCTTATCAGTACAAGGAAAAATTTCGTCTGAAATTCTACGACTCTATAGCTTTGTGAAAAGTGGTTTATTTTCACCTGGATTTTGTCTATATTCCTGGTCATCATCTTTACAATTTGTTTTTAGACTAGATATATGATTTCTAATAGTGGGGAACTTCTGGGGAGAAATGTCCTCTACCAATGTAGATGGCTTTACTTTCTTCAATTTATGGTCTCAGAAGGACCAGGGTTGCACAGCTAGGACGTGTCAGCTCCAGGACTCAATACAGTTTTTACAGGTTTTTCTGAATTTGTTGTTAGCTCTCTCCTCACTCACTATATACCTTGATGCCTCTCTGGGTCCACCCAATAGGGCCATATGTAGTCAATAATTCAACATGGGCCCATCGTTTTGTCATTGTGAGGATTCCTTCTACTAATCTGGAACTCCATTTTGTAATCTTAAACAGTTCTCTGATTACTGTGAATCCCTGATTCATAGTAAATGACTTTACCATAGTCTTTGAGAGGTAAGATCCAGAAGTAGAATATGAACCCAAGTCTTCCTGACTCCCAGACTAGCACTTTTACTTCCAGACATATATATAACCTGGTGTAATATATCTAGTCCCATCTCACACTCCTCTTAGCAGCATTAAGAACAACTCTAATATTCTTCTTAAATTAAATTTTAAAATAATGTTTTATTTTTCCCAGTTGCCTGTAAGAACAATTTAAAATTTTATTTTTAAACCTTTATCTTCTGGTGCTAGAGTTAATTCTACATATTTGTTCCAAGGCAGAAGAGTGGTAAAGGCTGAGCAATGGAGGTCAAATGGCTTGCCCAGGGTCACATAGTTAGGAAGTGGTGTCCGAAGCCAGATTTGAACACAGGGCCTCCCATCTCTAGGCCTGGCTATCTACTGAACAAACAAGCTTCCCCCTTAACATTCACTTTTAAAAATTTTGAGTTCCCAATTTTCTCCTTCCCTCCTTCTCTGCAATGGTAAGCAATTTAATATAGGTTATACATGTGCAATCATGCAAAACATATTTCCATATTAGTCATGTTGGGAAAGAAAATGCATCTTAAAAAAACACAGAATAAAGTGAAAAATAGTCTGCTTTGATCTGCATTCAGGCCCCATCAGTTCTTTCTCTAAAGGTGGAAAGCATCTTTCATCATGAGCCTTAAGATAATATTTTTAAGAAAACCGAAAATATAACTAATTACTCATCATTTCAAAGTTGGAAAATTCATCCCATGCTTCAGGTCGGTCTTCTCAGGGCTAAATGGCAGCTACATCTTATGTGTCCAATATTTAGCTCTGTCTTCCTCAGATATTAAGCATTAAGGACTACAGACAATTTGCTGAATCTAGAAAATGGAACGTATCAAGGCTTGACCAGACAGGGCCTTATCTATCGTTACTGACACCAGTTCTCTTCTGGGCTAGGCATGAACCACAATCAAGAGGACAACCTGGGACTAAGGACAGGCTCTCTATCCTCTGCCTTGGCCCTGGCCCCATCTCCTCCTTTATAGAGAAGCCTCTGCCACATTTTAAGCATCCAGAGAGGCTCGTGTTCATCAGGGGAAACAAAAGAGCCAAGCGGGTGAAATGGCATGGGAGATACTAGATATCATGGAGATGATGGATAATTTTAGAAACTGAGCAATACAATGAAGGGATAATGCCACAGTGGGTCAGGGATGCAAAAAATGTGAAGGGGGATGATTTGTGATGAACTGCCTGGGAACCCTGAAAATCTGGTCAAGCCAAAACGAGAGCTTATTGTTTTTGTAACCAAATGACTCAAAGAACTGAAACAATAAATGGGAAAGAAAAATGGGGAGGAGGAGGAAGGGAGGGAGAGGGAGATACCCAGATACACAGAGACAAAGTAGAGATACAGAGACAGAGAGAAAGAAAGAGAGAAGAGAGGCAAAGAGAAAGGAGGTGAGGGGAGGAGGAGAAAGAGAAGGAAGAAGAGTGGTAGGGAGAAAGGATGAGGGGGAGAGAGAGAGAAAGGGAGAGAGAGAGAAGAGGGGGGNTGTACATGTATACATATGTATATATACATGATTATACCTGCATAGCCCAGATGTGTGTATATCTATATCTACCTATATCCCTGCCACAAATCTTTTCCTTCTCCCATCCATCTTCCACATAGTTGTCAAATTTATCTTCTAAAAATGCAGATCTCACACTATCAACCCTCTAAACAATAAATTCTAGGAACTCCCTAACATCCAGGATCAAATATAAAATCTTCAGTTTGGCTTACAAAGTCTTTCATAATCTCACATTTTGTTTCTTTCCAGTCATCTTACACTTTACTCACCCCATGTATTCTCTGATCCAGTCATATTGGCTTCCTTGCTATTCTAAGGAAGGAAGGAAGGAAGGAAGGAAGGAAGGAAGGAAGGAAGGAAGGAAGGAAGGAAGGAAGGAAGGAAGGAGGAAAGAAAGGAAGAAAGGAAGAAAGGAAGAAAGAAAGAAAGGAAGGAAGAAAGACATGAAGAAAGAAAGACATGAAGAAAGAAAGACATGAAGAGAGGGAGAGGGATAGAGAGATGAAGAGAGTCCAAGGAGGTTCAAAGACACTCAGAGCAAAGTAGCACCTGACAGTGAGAAACTGAGAGAAGCATTAGCAAAGCAAGAAAGGTACTCCCAGAAGAGGGAGGGAGAAATAGTGAGATAGAGAGATAGAAGGACATAGAGAGTCAGTGGAAATCAGGCAGGCAGGCAGGCAGGCAGCCAGCTCTCTTTCATAGTCCTAGAATCTCTAGCCCTAGAACACTTTAGCTAAATATTGAGGTCCTGGAATAAACCACCCCCTTCCTTCTGCCCAGGTCTGTTGAGTGCTTCCTTCCCCAGGGGTGGCATCCCACCCAGCTGGCTGCCAGGCAGAGGCGTTCCATGGGCTGGGTTCCAGCTGGCTGGCCTATGGTACTGTCACAACACCCTGACAGTTCAGCAGAAGAGAATGTCACCATGGCCTCAGGGATGGCTTTGGACTCCAGACTGCCCTGTGGTTCAGGTGAAAGAAATCA
The DNA here is from genome assembly GCF_016433145.1 of Gracilinanus agilis. Taxonomy (NCBI): domain Eukaryota; kingdom Metazoa; phylum Chordata; class Mammalia; order Didelphimorphia; family Didelphidae; genus Gracilinanus; species Gracilinanus agilis. The sequence continues at coordinate 44,946,100 of NC_058134.1, forward strand.
GCTCTTGCAAACTGAATGCTAGAGCCTCAGTTCTCAGGTCTGAGAAGACAAGTGCTTTAGAGGCATGAGGTGTAGCTACCTGAAATTTGGGCAGATTGCAGGGTAAGAGTAAGGGATGAGGAGTGCAAAGGTGGGAACCACCTCCTTCCCCATTCAATATTCAACAGCAGAGAATTAGAGCTAGAGGGAACCTTAAAGTTCATAGATTTTAGCATTGGGAAGAGATCCGAGAGGTCACCTACCTTTTATAGAAGGGGAAACTGAGGTATAGAAGTGGGATGGCTAAGCTCAAAGTCATGCAACTACAAAGTGTCCGTGTGGAAACTTGAATCTAGGACATTTTGCCCCAAATTAGATGTACTTTTCCCAGGTGAGGGCATTCTTCTAAGTGGATCCTGACAACGAGCAGAATAATTGCTGGCCTGGAGGGAGGTTGTCAATTTGCTTTCTCTGAGCTTTTCTTTCAAGATGGAACAGGTTTGTATGAGCAACAGGGAACTGGGAGATCCAGAAAGCTGGAATCTAGTCCTGATTCTGCCTCCTTGTAACTGTGGGACTTGTCTATCTGTCCTGCCTACTCCAGAGGGCTATTTGAAGGCTCTAGTAAGATAAAGCCAGGTAAAAAGTGCCTTGAAATCTCTAATATGGTCTATGTAATTGTAAGGTTGTGATATTAAAGTTTGGCCTGAAAGGTTGGAGTAAGCTGGTTAAAATGGTAGCTCCTAGCCATAATCAGGGTCTTGTCCTCTTCCCCCTTCCCTCCACTGTCCCCCAGCTGCTTAGGTCCTTCCACACTGGAACTTCCCAGGCATTACCTCTTTATGCAATATCTTGTACTAAAATCTTTACTGGCCAATCTCTCCATCTTCTTCTTTTGTCCAATCAAAATGGACTCTTTTAGGGCTTCCTTCCCTCCAGGAATTGCCAGTTGACTGGCTAAACAAATTCTGGATAAGGTAGAGGCATGTAGAGGTTGGTCCTGTGATTTTACAGGTACAGGCAAGTCCTGGTGAAGAAACTCCCTCTACAGACACAGATTGGTCCCCTAAAGTGAGAGAATAAGGCTTGTCCAGAGTCACACAGTCAGAATGTGTCAGAGATGAACTCAGGACTTCCTAGCCCCAAGGCCAGCCTTCTATACTCCTAGTCCAATTGCTGGATCAAACGGTATATAGAGAGTCTTACAGCCTTTTGAGCATAATTCCAAATTGCTCTCCAGAATGGCTGGATCAGTTTCATCCCTCCACTAAAAGTGCATTAGTGTCCCAATTTTCCCACATCCCTTCCAACATTTGTCATTTTTCTTTTCTATCACAGTAGCCAATCTGATAAGTGTGAAGTGAACTTGAAAATTATTTTAATTTGCATTTCTCTAATCAATAGTGATCAGAGAATTTTTTTCCATATGACTATAGATAGCTATGATTTCTTCTGAAAATTGCCTGTTCATATCCTTTGGCCATTTATCAATTGGGGGAATGACTAGTATTCTTTTAAGTTTGACTCAGTTCTCTCTATATTTAAGAAATAAGGGTATATCAGAGAAATTTGCTATAAAATTTCCCCCAGCTTCCTGCTTTCCTTCTGATTCTGAAGGCATTGATTTTATTTGTACCAAATCTTTTTCATTTAATATAATCAAAATTATTCATTTTATATCCTATAATGAATATCTCTTGTTTGGTTGTAAACTTTTCCCTTATTTATAGATCTGACAGGTAAAGTTTTTCATGCTATCCTAATTTACTTATGGCATTACTCTTTATGTCTAAATCATGTACCCATTTTGGCCTTATGCTACCTAGTTTCTCCCAAACTGTTTTCCAGTTTTCCCAGCAATTTTTGTTACCTAGTAATCTGCTGTTCCAAAATCTTAGAACTTTGGGTTTAATGAACACTAAATTTCTGTAGTTATTTACTATTATGTATTGTGTACCTCATCTATTACACTGGTTTGTCACTCCATTTCTTAGTCAGACCAGATTGTTTTGATGATTATTGCTTTGTAATACAGTTTGAGATCTGCTACTGCCAGGCCACCTTCCTTCACATTTCTTTGATGTTTTTGACCTTTTGTTTTTCCAGATGAATTTTGTTGTTTTCTTTGGTTCTATAAATTTTTTTTGGTAGTTTGATTGATAGGGCACTGAACAGGTAAATTAATTTTGGTAGAATTGTCATTTTTCTTATATTAGTTCAGCTTACCCATGAGCAATTAATATTTCTCCAGCTGTTTGCATCTGATTTTATTTGAGTGAAAAGTGTTTTGTAATTGTGTTCATATAGTTCCTGGGTTTGTATTGGCAGGTAGATTCCCAAGTACTTGGTATTGTCTACAGTTATTTTAAATGGAATTTTTTTTTAGCTTTTCCTGCTGAACTTTGTTGGTAATATATAGAAATGCTAATGATTGGCATGGATTTATTTTATACTTGCAACTTTGCTGAAGTTGTTAATTATTTCAATCAGTTTTTTCACTTGATTCTCTGTATATACCATCATATCATCTGCAAAAAGTTATGCTTATATTTATATATGTCAAAGTTATAGTTTTGTTACTCCTTTGTTTCCTGACTATTCTAATTCCTTCAACTTCTTTTAGTAATATAGAAATGCTGTAGCCCTTCTAATATAATATTGAAAAATAATAATGATAATGGGCATTATTGCTTCACCCTGATCTTACTGGGAAGGCTTCTAGCTTATTACCCATTATAGACAATGCTTACTGATGGTTTTAGATAGATACTACTTATATATTTATTTAGGGAAAGCTCTATTTATTTCTATGATTTCTAATTTAAAAAAAAAGATAGGAATGTATTGTTTTTTAAAAAAGCTTTTTCTGCATCTATTGAGAGAATTATATGCTTTTTGTTGCTTTTGTTTGATTGATATTTATGTTGATAGTTTTCCTAATACTGAACCAGCTCTGCATTCATGGTATAAGTCCTACCTGGCCGTAGTGTATGATGTTTGTACACTCTTTCCTAGTATTTTATTTAAAATTTTTTTGCATCAATATTCACTAGGGAAATTCTATTTTTGCTCTTTATGGTTTAGATATCAGCACCAAATTTGCATCATAAAAGTAATTTGGTAGGATTCCTTCTTTGTCAAAATTTCCCAATAGTTTACATAACATTGGAGTTAATTGTTCTTTAAAAGTTTGGTAGAATTCACTTGTGAATCCATCTGGCTTTGGAGATTATTTTCTTAGGAATTTTATTTATGCCTTGTTCAATTTCTTTTTTTAAGATAGGATAATTTAAGTAATTTATATATTTTTGTAAATATTCATCCATTTCACTTAGCTAGATTTATTGGCAAAACAGTTCCCCTCTCTTCGCTCTTCTTCTAGTATGCCCCTCTTTCTCAACCCTTAATTTTATTTTTTTGAAATCATTCCATCACAGTTGACTCACACCTGTGCCTTTTATGTATACTCCTTCTAACTGCCGAATAATAAGACTCTTGGGAATTACAAGTGTCATCTCACATAAGAATATAAACAGTTTAACCTTATTCAATTCTTTGTGATTTCTCTTTCATGTTTATCTTTTTATGCTTCTCTCTAGTCTTCTGTTAGAATGTATAATTTTCTACTCAGCTCTGATCTTTTCATTAAGAATGTTTAAAAGCCCTCTATTTTATTAATTATCCATTTCCCCTTGAAGAATTATACTCAGTTTTGCAAGGGAGATAATTTTGATTATAATCCTAGCACTTTTGCCTTCTGGAATATTGTATTCCAAGCCCTCCAGTCCTTTAATGTGAAAGCTGCTAAATCTTGTGTGATCTTGATTATGGCTCCACAATGGTGGAATTGTTTCTTTCCGGCTGCTTAAAATATTTTCTTTTTGGCCTTGAAGCTCTGGAATTTGGTTCTAATCCAGGGAGTTTTCATTTTGGGATCTCTTTCAGGAGATGATTGGCAGATTCTTTAAATTTCTATTTTATCCTCTGGTTTTGGGATATCACAGCAGTTTTCCTGGATAATTCCTTTAAATAAGATGTCTAGGCTCTTTTTTTTTTTAATATTGGCTTCCAGGTAGTTCATTACTTATTAAAAGTCCTCTCCTTGATCTATTTTCCAGGTCGGTTGTTTTTACAATGAGATAGTTTATGTTTTCTTCTATTTTCCCATTCTTTTGACTTTGTTTTATTGTTTCTTGATATCTCATAGATGAGTTTCCACTTGCCAATTCTAACTCTTTTTTTTAAACCCTTACTTTCCATCTTGGAGTCAATCCTGTGTATTGGCTCCAAGGCAGAAGAGTGGTAAGGGTAGGCAATGGGGGTTAAGTGACTTGCCCAGGGTCACACAGCTGGGAAGTGTCTGAGACAAGATTTGAACCTAGGACCTCCCGTCTCTAGGCCTGGCCCTCAATCCACTGAGCTACCCAGCTGCCCCCTCTAACTCTTAAAGAATTATTTTCTTTAGTGAGCTTTTGTACTGCTTTCTCCATTTGTCCAATTCTACTTTTTGAGAAGTTCTTTTCTTCAGTGAATTTTTGTACTTCTTTTTCCATTTGGCCAATTTTAAGGAATTCTTCTCTTCAGTGGATTTTTTTACTTCTTTTACTATTTGTCCAATTCTGTTTCCTAAGTTGTTATTTTCTTCAGTATTTTTGTCTCTTTTATAAAGTTGTTGATTCTCTTTTCCTAATTTCCTTGTATCATTCTCATTTGTTTTCCCAATTTTTCTTCTACTTCTCTTATTTGATTATCAGTAGTCATTTTTTTTGCTAGTTTCAGGAATTCTTGTTGATCTTGTGTCTAATTTATAGGGTTTTTTTTGAGGCTTTGCTGATAGTTATTTTGACACTGATGTCTACTTAATGAGTTCATGCCTTGATTGTTCCTATCACCATAGTAACTTTTTATGGTCAAGTTATTTTCTTTTTATTTGCTTAGTTTTCTAGCCTATTTCTTAACTTTAAACTTTATATTAAGGTTGTGCTCTACTCATGAGGTGGAGGGGCACAGGCTCAAACTTTGTTTTTTTTGTGCATCTACTTTTAGAGCTTGTTCTGGGGGTCTGTAAGTTTTTGGGGTTTTTCAAGATATTAAGGAAAGGTATGGTCACTGCTCTCTTTGCTTGTGCTCTAGTCTTTACCCATGAAGGTACTTTGTTCTCCTATAGTTGCAGGTCCTGGCACTCTTCCAGGGCCTAGAAGTCCGACCAGATCCCTTGTTTTTCTGTAGCTTTAAATGCTAATGCATCCTTTTGCTTTTGACCTGAGACTTGAGTCTCTACTCCTCTGTGAGCAACTGAAAGCACTCTTCACTGTCCTGTAATTTTGACCAAGGCTCCTATTCCTCTAGGGTTATAAGAGCTAATGAGCTAGTTCTCCTTTTTGTCCAGACTGAGAGCCGTATCTGGGCAGTGCAACAGGATCATGAACCTATTCTCAGCAAAGGGTCCCTTAGAATCTCTTTCTGACAAGTTGTCCATCCTCTTTAGCATCCATGCTCTGAGAACTCTAGAAATGATTGCTGCCCACAATGCAGATGCCTCCAAAGCTTGTTGCTGTGCTCCAAGCCTGACCATTACTCTGTTGAGATAGAACTTTCTTGCTAACATCCTAAGTTGTCTTGGGCAGGAAAATTGTTTCGCTCTAACCTTTTAATAGCTCTGTTGCTCCAGAATTTGATTTGAAGTGTTATTTTAGAGTTACCTGGAGAGGAATTTGGGAGAGTTCAAGTGAATTTCTGCCTCCACTCTGCCATCCTGGCTATGTCTTCCCCCTTCATTGTTTTTAACAGCAGAATAGAACTCTATCATATTCATATATCATGACTTGTTTAGCCATTCTCCAACTGATGGGTATTCCCTTGGCTTCCATTTCTTTGTCATCACAAAAAGAACTGCTATAAATATTTTTGTACATAAAGGTCCTTTTCTCTCTTTCTTTGATCTCTTCAGACTCTATTTTCAATAGTCACTGCTTCCTGCCTTGGGAAATATTCAGTCTTATTTCTACAGCTGACATAGTAATGGTACACTAGAATAAACAGTGACTCTAGTGCCAGAGTATCTTCGTTCACATCCTGGTCCTGCCACTGACCACCTACATGACCCAGAGAATCCCCTCTCTGGCCTCAGTTTTCTTATCTGTAAAACGAGAGAATTGGGCTATCTATCTGTGACAAGATATATGACCTCTGAGCTCACTTCCAGCTTGAAATTACATGGCTTTTTTCTTATTTATAAAACGTTTTCCATTCTACATGAAAATTTCCCAATTCAGTCAAAGCTTTATTTCCAGGTAATTTCTTCATTGGGTTTCAATTCATTTTAAAATAACACTCTTATTCTAGAAATACTTCTCTACAAGTTTTAGCAATACACAGGTATAGTTTCTGCACCCAGTGAATAAAACAGAATGGCATTTAAACTCTTTCTTACAACTGGAGAGAAAGGAGTGCTGCACTATTCTTTAAAGACCCTGAAGCTGGTACTTCAGTCCAACCTGAGAAATCTCAGTGGCCATTAACTGAAAAAGATCAACCATGAACCTCAGTGGAAAAAACTGTTCCTTTTGCCTGAAGGATAAAACACAAACTCCCCAGCTTGGCATTTAAAGCCTTTCATGGTCTGGTCCTGACTCCCTTTCTGGTCTGCTTCACATTATTCCCCCTTCATGGCCTCTACATTCCAGCCAAACTGGACATGTTATTGCTTCCTGTACACGTCATTTTGTCTTCCATCTCTATGCCCTTGTCCATGCTGATCCCCATACCTGGAATGCACTTCTTCCTTACCATTACCTAGAAAGAAGCCCAAGCTTCCTTTAAGGTTCATCACCAGAGGTGCCTCCTTTTCCAGATGTGGATGGCCTATGTACTCTGTGGGAAAGAGAAGAAGACGCAACTCTGCATTCTTAACTTTGGGGCAAGGATCTTTAAGAAGGAGAAAGTCTATGAATCAATTAAGATACAATTAAGACCCCCCTCAGCAGACTCCTTTTTATCTCCCCTCATCCTCATTATCCCAGGTCCCTTTCTCCTGGCTGCAAGTACACTTTCTTAGTTCCCCTAATTGTCAGTTCTCTCTTTTCAAAGATCTTACATTTACTCATTTGAGTAGCCCCTGGAGTCACCCACTACCCCAAAAGTGAGTAGCCATATAAGGCTATTCCAAGTTCAAGGTGCTCTATGGGTCTTCAACTCCTCAAAACTGTAGGTCAGGAGCTCTCACTGATGTTTTCACTTTTACTACTTGGAGGACACAATTCAAAGCAAAGGTATTTGATAAGATAACATAGTAAGAAAAAGAGCAGTCTAGTCTTCCCCAATGTAGCTAGGATACACTCACCTACAGATACATATACCCTCAATGGGATGAGAGAGGTGCATACACAAGGAAATTGTGGCTTGGTGCCTGTGTATAGAGGTATCAAAATAGAGAGAATTTATGTGCTGAGGGTACACACATAGGGAACATGCATGCATGCATGAAGCATCCATCTGAAAGGGAACACAGGAAGGGAACATGTGTGGCTGGGATATATTGTGGAGGAACAATTCACACATCTGATGCTGCAAGACCACTGATATCTTCTGTTGACATCAATGAGGCGCTCCCACCTGGCATACTCTCTCTGGTCTCCACCAAATATTCTACCTTTCCTAGATCCATAGTCTACACTGGCCTCTTCTGCTGGAATCCATGCTGTTAGGTACAGTCCCAAAGGCCCCATTGCTGTAAGATTTCTCTTTGCTTCCCACTTTTGGCTTCAGCTAAAGCCCTTGGCTAGAGCGCTCTCTATTCCTCATGAGAAGAGTGGGCACTACCAGGTTTTCAGTTCAAAGACATAAAGTTCTTCAGTTCTATAGGGAAAGGAGCAGCCCTGGCCATAAGAAACAAAGGCAAGGATTCTCACTTACCCCAGGGATGGCCAACTATTCAGGCTAAAGCCAATCAGAAGGAAAAAGGTGACCATTGTGAAGCATTTACATTTTCTAAGAAACAAATATTTCTTTCAAGAAAGACGTTTTCTTCCTTTCACCATTGAATGATTAATAGTTAATCAGATATCAGTATCGTAAGAGAGAAGGTACTCTTGTATTACTGATAGGCTAACTTTGGCCTCACTCCATTTGGGTCCTCCATAGCATGTCCAATATATCTCCAGATCTGCTGATTCCACTCAAACCATCACTTCCTTTCTGGCTATCACTTCCACTCTCTCCATACTAGAAAATTAGACTCTACCCTTGGAGTCATCCTCAGCTTTGATAGCTGGAGAAGGAAATAACAAACCACTCCAGTGTCTGTGCCAAGAAAACCCCAAATTAGGTCATGAAGAATCAGACACAACTGAAACAAGTGAACAACAACTCTCTCTCTCTCTCTCTCTCTCTCTCTCTCTCTCTCCCCACACACAAAATATTTGCTTGATTACATCAGGTAGCCAGTCTAGATGACGGAAGCCACCAAGGTGGATCCCTGGATTTAGAGCTGGAAGGGATCTTAGAGGTTATTTATTCTAATGCCTTCATTTTACAGATGAAGAAACTGAGGCCCAGAGAGGCTCAGTGACATGCTCAGAGTCACCCAGCTAATAAGAGCTAGAACTAGAACTTGAACCCAAGACTCCTGACTGAGTGCACCATTCTTTTTCCCAACCATATTCTACCAGAGGTGCCTCCTTTTCCAGATGTGGATGGCCTATGTACTTTGTAGAAAAGAGAAGAGGTGACTTTGCATTCTTAACTTTGGGGCAAGGATCTTTAAGAAGGAGAAAGTCTATGAATCAATTAAGATACACTTAAGATCCCCCTCAGCAGACTCCTTTTTATCTCCCCTCATCCTCATTATCCCAGGTCCCTTTCTCCTGGCTGCAAGAATGGCGGTGGCATTGAATGCTGATGAGTTCATGTGGGCCCCAACCTTAGGACCAGCAAAATCTGAGTAATTAATTTTGATCTCAACTGCTCTAGCCAGCCCTTGATTTGCCTGTGATCTGGAAAATTGCAGGGACTTGATTTCTCCCAGGTATTTGGGGGCATTCTGAGGTCGGCTGTCATTTGGTGCTTGTCTATCTAAGGTCTGTCATAAAGCAAATTCTGAAAAAAGTATGAAAATATTGAGCTATTCCAATAGACTCAGACTACTTCTGTGACACTTGCCATTGCTATAAAGTTTCTTCTTTTCATTGAAGGGAGCTGGCTATACAGCAATGCCTTCTCTCATTCCCATTCTCATATAATAATGACTTAGTATCTACTTTTGTTGGCATGAGTTTCCCACAGAAACAAGGTGAACAAGGAAAATTAAAAATATAATTTTGCAGAACTTAGGAAACACTGGCTCACAATGACTCAGGGTCCTAGTATTAGGACATGCCCTTTCTCACTTCCTTGCCTTTTCTCCTCAATTCCTCCTATCCCAAATCTACTAATCTTTCAAGATCCAGGCTTTTCTGGACCCTCTGCTCAATCCATCTAGAAGCTGTTTCTCTCCCTCCTCTGGATTCCTGTAGCAATTATTGTCTGTAATATTCATATGAAATCGCACATCTGGCCTCCTATCGTTAATTGTTTAGATAATATTTGGAACCTGCTCTCTTCTCATTTTTCTCCATTTCTCCCTTTTCATCCACTCCTCTCCCTCCCTGGTCAAAGCTTAGCTCAATTATTCCATCATGAAGTCTTTTCTGATGCCCCTTCATTGGGAGATTCCCCTCATTATCCTATATTTATTTTGTATAGATTTAAATAGAATGTCCCCAAAAATCTTGGTTAAGTTTTAAATACTCAGACTTTTGGATCACCCTGTATATACACTGGCTGTCTCCTCTGATAGAATGAATGTATGTTCTCTGAGGGAAGGAGTTCTTTTTTGCTTGTCTTTGTAACCCCATTGCCCAACATAGCACCAGGGACAAAATAGATGCTTAATAAACAATTGTTAATTGTTTAATTTAATTGATTAAATTGTTAAGAATTAGGTAGAAACAGCAATAACTAGTGGAGAGAATCAAGACCAGGGTTCTAGTCCCACCTCTGATCAGGACTAGATGTTGCCTGAGCAAGTCACACTGAGCCTCAGGCAAAATAGCCTCCCTCCCCTTAGAACATAGTTTCTCCTATAATGAATGAAGGAGAAAAAATTTCTTTAGTGCTACCTTTGCAATATATTAAAGCTGGGGATACAAATACACAGACTAGATAATGTTTCTCTTAAGTAGCATATCTATAATGGAGGAACCCTTTGAGAACAGGGAAGGGAGTGTTGGTCTGGGAAATCACAAAGATTTTGGGTGGAATAATAAGGTGGTCCACTAATATCCTAGAGTAGTGCTTACTTAATTATCTTGCTCAGAGCAAGAGGTAGAAAGTGTGTGTGTGTGTGTGTGTGTGAGAGAGAGAGAGAGAGAGAGAGAGTGAGAGAGAGAGAGAGAGTGTGTGTGTGTGTGTGTGTGTGTGTGTGTGTGTAGTGGAAAAGAAGAGGCATTAAGCCTTGGGAGTGCTAGTTAGAAGGACCGCTATCAGCAGTTAGTGGTAAAGGAAGTTTCTACACAGGGATTTCCCTATGACAATGAAAAATATATTTTCTCTATTGTGCATTCTATTTGCCCATGTGCATGTTTTGTCTTGTGGATTCCTGGGAGGTAGAAACTGGACCTTCCACTCCTTTGTCTCTCAAAGGATTCCCAGTGTGATGTCTTTTGCAATAAACATTTCTTTTTTGATAGTGATTGGAGATCAGTCTTCCCCACTCAAACTTTGCCTGTTTTGGTGCTCTGTAGGTGCTGACTTAGTAGAGAGGGAACAGAAATTGGGCTGGGGGCGGGGAGGAGAGGGGGAAGGGAGACTGCCCAGAGATCCTAATGCTCCTCCCCAATGCTTAGTCCGATATAGCTGACTTGGACCCAAGGAAAGAAAATTATTTGTTTGTTTTTAAGCAGGAAACGAAAGAGAAACTGAGAAATAAGAGAAACAGAGAAAGAGGAGAGAGAAAAGAGAAAAACAACTGGGGCAGGAATTTAGAGGAAGGAGAAAGCTCATATGTCAACTCGGAAATAATTAATAACATCTCACATTTCTGTGATGCCTTAAGGTTAAGGTTAAAGATGCTTTCCTACTATGTCTTTCTCCCGTTTTACAGGTGAGGAAACTAAGGCTCAAGTGAAGTAATTTGTTTGAGGTCCCACAGTGGGATCTGAACCCAGGTCTTCCTGCTCTCATGTTAACCATCTTCTATACCCTACTGTAGGGTACCATGTTATCTCTACAGTGGTGACTGGGTAAAATGAGGAAGGGGGAAGGGAAAGATATAAGTATTTATTAAGTACTTATGCTGTGCTAGGCTCTGGGCTTAGTTGTTATTGTTGTTTTACAAATGCATATTATCTCTTTTGACCTTCACAACAATTCTGAAAGTTGAGTGCTATTGTTACAGCCATTTTACAGTTGAGGAAACCGAGGCAAGCAGGTTAAGTGACTTGCCTAGGGTCACAGCTAATAAGGGGGAAGAAAAGGAATAGGCAGGGCTGAGATTGTTAAAGCTTCCCAACCAGGGTTAGTCTTCACCTGGGGTCCATTAACTTATTTTAAAAGTATTTTTTACTTATTATTATTTTTAAAAGTATTTTAAAAGTATTTTCATACTGTATTCATTTAAAAAATGTTATTCTGAGGAGCCCATAGGCTTCACTAGACTACTGGGTGGGGCGGTGGGAGGGAGAATCAAAGACACAAAAAGGTGAAGAATCCTGCTCTACAGGAAACCAATATGTGGAAATGACAAATCCCCTGTCCTCATTCCCCAGGGCCTGTAGCCAGTGGATGCATCAATGGAAATTGCTTCTGTTTAGGCCACTGGTGGTTTGGCACCCCCAGAGCCCATGTCTGAGGTCCCTGGGGAGGAGCTATTCTCTGATCTGTCATCCCCTCCATCCCTGTGCCCAGACAGATCTCTTATTTATTTGAGAGAGAGGAGAGAAAAGAGAGGAAAATGGGACAAAAGAGAGAGAAAAGAAGGGAGAGAGGGAGGGAGAGAGAATAGAGAAAGGAGAGAGAAAAGGAAAAAGAGAAAAGAAATGGAGAGAAAGGAGAGGAGAGGGAAAAGAGAGATAGGAAAAAAAGAGAGAAAAGAGAAAAATATTTGGAGGAGAAACAGATTGAACAGAGATAGAAAGGAGAGGACAGAAAAGAGAAGAGAAACAGAGGAGGAAGGAGAGCAACAGAAGGAGAGAGGGAAGGAACAGAGAAAGGAGAGAGAAGGAGAAGGAGAGGAGATACAGGAAGACAGAGGCAGGCAGGCAGACAAATAGAAGGGAGAGAAAAGATGAAAGGGGAGAAACAGAAAGAGGAGAAAA
>NC_058134.1:44958477-45043764 GCF_016433145.1 Gracilinanus agilis
GAGAGAGTATCAGATTGAGAGGGAGAGAGGAGAGGAATAAAGGGAGAGGAAGAGAGAAGGATGGAGAGAGAGAGACAGAGAGACAGAGAGAGAGATGGAGAGGGAGGGGAGAAGAATAAAGGAGGAGGAAGAGAGAGACTGAGAGAAAGAGAGTTGAGAGAGATGGAGAGAGAGGGGGAGCAATAAAGGGAGGGAGGGAGAGAGAGAGAGAGAGAGAGAGAGAGAGAGAGAGAGAGAGAGAGAGAGAGAGAGAGAGAGAGAGCCATCAGCCCTGTAACCACCCAGCTGGCATCCCTTTCCCAGTGCAGCCTGCCCTTCCCCTACCCCCACCTCCCCTTTTCTTCCCTCCCTTCCCCCAGACTTTTCTGCATCTACCACAAAGGTCAGAAAAACAAATCAATGAAGAGAGGGACCCAATAATCCTTTAGACCTAACTCGGGGAAGTGGGGGGAGGGGGAGGAGGAGAGAGAGAGCTCAATAAAATGAAAGAGAATTTAAAAATTCACCGAACAAGGCGCAGCAGGGGGTACGGATCAAATAGGGACTGAAGCTTCAGACACACAGGGCTGGATGCTCCGAGTCAGGGAGACAGACGGGGCTTTGTGAGGGCTTCTTTCCACCCCAGACATGAAATGCCCGCCCTCCCCCAGCCTGCCTGCTCACCCCAACACCTACCTTCTGGGGAGGCCCCACTACAGAGAGAAAGCGCTGCTAATGGATTTCGGGGGAGCCTGGGGGGCCAGGGAGGGGAAGCTTTGTCTCAGGGGGAGCTGGCAAACAGAGAGCTTGAGAAAATGAACTCGGTAGTGAAGCAACAGCGACCCAACTCTGCCCGGAAATCAGCAGCTTTTCCAGGAGTCTGGCGGCCGGTCCTTCTCCAGCCATCAGAGCAGTCATGACCTTCCCCTCATCCTGTCCCTGAACTTGAGGGCCGCTGGGGAGGGAGAAGGGGAAGGGCCCTTCCCGCCGGCTTTTATCCACCACTGGCTCATCCATTCCTGAATTAATGGGGACCCACTTTAGTTCTGGTTCTTTGTGACCAAAAATAAGTACTGCTCTGATAGCCTGGTATCCGGGAGGCCGTTCTGTCTCTGCCCTCCTCGGGCTGAGGCCCAGCAGCGGGAGCTTTGGGTGAAAGGATATGAATAATTTAGCCATATTTTCCCTCACAGAAGTCCAAGGTTTTTCCCCAAATGGTTGGATTGAGTCACAGTAATAGGCACCCATGACCACAAGTTGTCAGTTAAACTGAGTAAAATACTTTTTTAAAAAACATTTTCCCCAGCAGGTCTATTTTCCTGTATTTCTTCCAAAATTTCCTTTTTTCCTTTTTTTTTTTTTTAAGTTTGCAGGTTTGGGGGTGAAATTTCACTGTGAATTTGTATTACTTTTGTTATCGGGGATTTGGAGCAATCTTTCATGTGCTCGTTAATAGGCTGTAATTCTTTTTTTGATGTCTGTTTGTTCATATGCTTTGCCTATTTATGTATTAAGAAATGATTCTTGGTCTTAAAATTCATGTTTCTGACTGACTTTTCACAAAGCGAGGACGGTGATCGTCGCTCCCCCTTTTTGAATGCACACAAGCCATTGCCTTTATTAATATGTTCTAGGGTTGTTTTTTTTTTTAAGAAACAAACTAAACGCTCACTGATGCACAGTAACCAGCTGGCTGAATTAGACCCAAAGGCTATGGTTTATATATCCCGGTGCATAGTCTGCAGCCTCTGCCCTCTTTTCTTTTATGAAAATAACATTTGGCCTCTGACAATCCTACAGTGTCTTCCTTGTTCTCTGTCTTTATTTTTAAAAATCCTTACCTTCTGTCTTAGAATTCTGTCTTAGAAACTTACCAAGTATCAGTACCAAGGCAGAAGAGCAGTAAGTAAACAAGGGGGGGGGGTCAAGTGACTTGTCCAAGGTGACACATCTAGGAAGCATCTGAGATCATATTTGAACCCAGGACCTCCTTGCCTCTAAGTCTGCTGCCCTATCCACTGAACTACCAAGCTATCCCTGTTCTGTCTTTAAAAGATCATTGACATGGGCTCACAAACCACATCTTTAGGTTGTTCTAGCACCCTGGGATCTAGTTTCCCCAGGCTTGGTGACAGGAATTCCTTCAGGGCAGCTGAGTACCCTCTTTCCCATCTTCTGGGGTTTCATCTTTCTCCATTAATCATTTTTATACTATCCTTCCTAGTAGGAAGAGCATTTTTCCTTGCCAGAGAAAAAAGATAAGAAATATAAAAATGAAGTGATGCTCCCTTCTCTCCATCATTTCTTATCTGTGCTCTAGCCGGTCTGAGCAGCTGTCTGTCCTATCTCTTTGATCGTCTTCTTAGCAAAATAGCTAGAAACAAAAGAATTCTTTTTGTCACCCTTGGCTTTCATTGCCGGCTCGCAGTCAGTTCCTAATCAATGTCTGTGGATGGCTTGGCTTAGACCGAGCTTGTAGTCCGCTAAAACTTCCACCCTGAAACCAGAGGAGGCTCTTAAGAAAAGCTGAATGACTGGCTGATTGAACAAAACTTTTCTTTTCTTTTTTATTTTTATTTTGAATATTTTCCTCTAGTTACATATTTCATGTTCTTTCCCTCTCCACCCTTCTTTTCCTAACCCCCCTTAGCTGATGCACAATTCCACTGGGTTTTACATGCATCATTGATCAAGACCTAATTCCATATTATTGATAGTTGGACTAGAATTATCGTTTAGTTGAACAAAACTTTTCAAATTGCTACCTAAACTCAAGGAAATCCCAAACAGGGTCATGAAGAGTCGGACACAAGTGAACAACCACCCAAGCCATTCTTCCACCATCTTGGATTGGTGAAGCTAAGACTTCACGTTTATCCTTGTTGAATTTCATCTTGTTAAAGGCAGCTTGAAATCTTAGCCTGTTAGACTTTAATATGTAGTAAGATTGATTAAAAAAACACTTTATACTTTAATATGTAATAAGACTGATTAAAAAAGAATCCAAACTTAAGGGGAAGCTAGGTGGCTCAGTGGATGGAGAACCAAGCCTAGAGATGAGATGTCCTGGGTTAACTGTCTACAGACACTTCCTAGCTGTGTGACCCTGGGCAAGTCACTTAACTCCCATTTCCTAGCCCCTACTGCTCTTCTGCCTTGGAACCAATACACAGTATTGATTCTAAGATGGAACATAAAGGTGTAAAAAAAATGACACAACTAAACACAATTTTTGTATCCAAATTGAGGCTCTGTGCTCAAAATAGTCACCCTAAGATGCTGTGTGCTTATTCCTCTAAAAATAATAATAGCTAATATTTATGCAACACTTTTGAGGTTTACAAAGTGCTTTATTTTATCTCATTTGATCCTTATCACAGTCTTGTTGTAGATGTTATTATTAGCCTCATTTTAGAGAGGAGAAAAGTTAAAGAACTTATGCCAGGTCATACAGCTAGTTAAGTGTCTGAGGCAGAATTTGAACTCTTCCACCACTCATGCCACCTTTCAAGTCGGTTTAAAAAAAAAAAAAACCTACCTTCTGCCTTAAAACAATATTGTTCTAAGGCAGAAGAGCCAGACAATGGGATTAAGTGACCTAGAGTCAGGGGGCTAGGAAGTGTCCAATGCAAGATTTGAACCCACCACCTCCCATCTCTAGGCTTGGCTCTCTATTCACTGAACCACTTTGTTGCTGCCTCCTCAAGTCAGTTTTCAAACAAACTTAACTTCTGTTTGGGAAAGGCCTTGCGGGATAGTCTTTGGCCCTTCTCAATGTCAGCCTGTCTGCATTCACCGAGGATGGATTTTATTTTTGGAAAATAGCCAGAAGCTATTTGGTGCCAAGTCAGATGGATAAGGTACCTATTAAGCTGAGTAATGCTCCTTTTGATTTTTTTTTAAATGAGGTGTGACTTTATGAAATAATAAGACCAATTTTCTTGTGTGGCTTCTAAGCCAGCTCTGAAGGCCATCCCAAAGAGGCAGCATCACTGGCATAAACGAACTCCCTCCTCAAGGTTCCAACTCGAGCTCATTCTAGTACATGGTAGGGGGTTCCTGGGAAAGCGCCAGTCTTGGAGCCAGAAAGTCAGGCCTTGAATTCTTGCCCCGAATCTCACCACCTGGCTGGTCCTGGGCAAGTGACAACCTCTTAAAGCCTCAGTTTCCTCATCCATAAAATGGGGATGTTAATAATACCAGTACTTGGCAAACATGACTGAGTTATGTAAATTTGAGCAATTTTTTATTTCATGTATTAGTCAACTATGTTGGTTGAAAATTATCCTCTTTATCCTCACCGTATAAAGCTACAGAGTGTGTGTCTAGTGGGGTGAGCAGATTTGTTGGCCGAGGATGCCTACATCCTTTCTGTGGGATGTAGATTCTGACCCCTTCTTATGGGAAGTTCCCCAAGCTGGCAAATCAGAGGTTTACCCTGCTCAATCTCTCTCTCTCTCTCTCTCTCTCTCTCTCTCTCACACACACACACACACAGTGACATCTCACCTATATAGAACCCAACTATGTGGTTAAATATATATATATATTCTCTTTTTTTCTCTATATATTTTTTAATAATAAAAATTATATGACTTTTTTTTAATGACTTAAAAATAACTCAATTGGCTGAAGGTACATAGTTTGGCTGGACTTTATTCAAAATTAGACCTAATTCTCAATCACTGAAGAATACCAAAAGTTTGATGACCATGTCTGTGCTGAACATAGCCCAGCACTAGCAAATGAACATAAAGAGTGCCTGAGCAACCAAAGCACTCTCCCTAAAATCCACACACTGAAGCATGTGCATTTTACTCATGGAAGAGCCCCTCTGCCTCGCACAAAGGACTCGGTTGCTATTATTTTGTGCATGACTCCAGCAAGCTCGTTTATCTTCTTTCTAAGCCCAAAGCAGATTAGAAGCATCAATTTAGCCAGGTGGAGAGGGGTTGCAAGAGGGAGGCACACCAAGATGTGTGTGTGTGTGTGTGTGTGCAGGAAGAGGAGGATTTTCAGACAGCCTGACAGCAAGGGAGGAGACAGAAAAAGAGAGAAAGCAGACACAAAAATTCAGAGGTAGAGCTTTTAATTGTGAAATTATTTAAGTTTTAAATTCGATACTCATCTGATAATTAACATTAGAACAATAGATTTTAGTTTAAAAGATTTAATTTAAAATAATTCTTGAAATATCATTTTAAAAATTCAATTGAATAAACATTTCTTGCTGTGTGGGAGTCATTTGGAACTTAGTGCACCTGTAGCACAAAGACAAAATTGAAGCCATCCCAGCCTTATAAGAGCTCAGATTCTGCTGGGTGTGGACTGAGGGAGATGCAACATGGACACAGATAATGAAGATGATTTGAGAGAGGGAAATAAGGAAGGCTTAATCAGGGAGAGGGGAAAGGAAGCTTCCAGAGGCTTTATGGACTTGGATGGGGAAGAAAAAAAAAGGCACATCTTTATTTCAGTATAATTGGTTTCATATGTAATCTTTTGTATTTTATTTTATGCATTTATAAACATTATTGTGAGAAAGGGTCCATGGATTTTTACCAGACCACCAAAAGGATCCATGATCCAACCAAAGAACCTTGAACCTGAACCAGGGGGATCAGGAAAGGTATCCCATAAAAGGTGGTCCTTCAGCTGGGCCTTGAAGGAAGAGAATGATTCTGAGAGTTATTCAAGCCAGAAAATTCCAGATTCTTTGCTTGTAAATCAATTAAATGGTGGCATTGCCTGTGGTGACAGGAATGTTTTATCTGAATGATTAGCAGTTTCAGGAAACTGTCTGTATACTCACATTAGGTTTGTCTTCTCTCCAAGCCTACTGAGTCAGCTGTGATATCAAACTCCTCATTTCTCTTAAAAATTTTTTTTAACATTTATGACATTTCCCACTATTCCTCCCCATAGAATCCTCCCACATAACAAAGAAATCCAGATAAAACTAAACAAACCTCCACACTGAGTCCATCACTTCTCTGCCAAGAAGGAAAGGGAATGTTTTATTATCAGTCACTCTAGGGTTGAGATTGCTCATCGTACTGCATAGTAAGTGCTTAATGAACAAATGTTTTTTTGGCTGACTAACTGAATTCTGACATCTTTGACTGTTGTAATTTTACATCGTTGCCCCCGTTGTGTACATGGGCCTCTTGCTTCTTTTTGCTTTGCTTTGTATCAGTTCATACAAATCCTCCTTTGTTTCTCTTCATTCTTTTCTCTTGCCATAAAAGCAGTCCCTAAGAGCATATGACTACAAATTCACAAAACCACAATTTGTCCAGCCATTCCCCAAGCAATGGGAACCCACTCTACTGCCAGTTTTTATTTTTTGTTTTTCTACCACAAAATTTTATTTTTATATAAGACCTTTCCTTTTTGGCACTGACCTACCTGGGAAGGAGTAGAGGGAGCCAGACACATGATTAGGGCAGGGCAAATGGGGTTTTGTCTTGGGTTACCAAATTTAGAGGGAGCTGATAGTCCTTGAAGTCTAAAAAAGCTTAGCAAAAAAGCTTAGTAAAGAGAGAGTTACCAGATGGTAGAGTGGGTTAAATTTTATTCCACAGACCCAGAAGAACTCCTGGGTCTTGCCATCTGCCTGGCCGTAGCACCCTTATAACTGGGAGGGTCTTTTCATCTGCCTAATTTTTAAATGTCTCAAAGTGTGTGAGCTTCTTGAAAGCAGAGACCATCTTGATTTTTTCTATTTATATTCCCAATACTTAGTGCAATGTTTGAACCATATACGTTGACATTTATTCGTTCACTCACCATGCCCTAGCCCCCAAATCCATCAACTCTGTGCCAATTAAGGTAGGCTGTTTCAGCAGATATTTGCTCCAATTCCAAGAAGTCCTAAGTGATAGCTCTCTGTCAAAAGGCATACACAATCGAGTGCCTTTCCTAGCATTGTTCCTTGTAGATGGAAGATCCTATCTCTGATGCAACAAGGGATTCCAGAACCCTCTAGTTGAGCCCCTTCACTTTATTTTGCATTTTCCCCTTCATTTTATTTTTTTGTTTTTAGATTTTTAAAGTGTTATTTTTTTTAATCAGGTAAAACCGACTTCCATAGCGGCCGTCGTTGTAGGCGCACGCACACCAAACTCAACCCTCCAAATAACACCCTAAATACACCGAGGTGAAAGACAGTCGGCTTTGATTCACATCCAGCCAACTCCAACAGTTTTTTCTCTGGAGGTAGATAGCGTTCTCTGTCAGAGTCTTTCAGGATGGTCCCAGATCGTGGCATCACGGAGAGGATCCCGGGACATCCCTTCATTTTAAAGAGGGGGAGATGAAGGCTTGTCCCGAGTCACAGGTGATAAGTGGCAGGAGCAAGGTTTGAACTTGGTCCTTCCTGTACGCTTATGGTCTCGTGTCACGTTTCTATCCAGAGGAAGGGGGAGGAGGAAGAAGGGAGAAAATGGGGACGGGCAGGGTGGGGTGAGGGAAGCATCAGAACAACAAAAAGCCTTCTATTTCCCTCCCAGGTAATTACTTTTTGCTTTATTACAGCGCTAAAATTGGCCCATTAAAATCCTTTCAGGAACAAAGGTTGCTATGTTACACCGAGGCAGAGGCTGCTCCCGTAGGAGGCTGTGGCCCGTCTCCGTAGGTCCCAGGCACTGGAGACCAGAACCTGACCTGCCAACCTTTGTTTCTTTGAAACCTTATCTGCCACTCCCCTTGGCCTGGATGGCTGGGGGCGGGGGGAGGGGGAGCAGCAGCCCTGGGGTGGGGACTTGGGAAGCCCCCAGCTTTGCCATGCTGATGTGACTCCTTGGCCAGTCCTTGGCCCCACTGCGTGAACAATGAACGTGACTCGCGTCGGCTTATTTTTGTAGCCAGAGGGTCCCTGCAGCTCGGGCTCCCGGGCTCCCCTGGCTCCCCCTCCAGCCAGTAGAGAATAAGGAGAAAGGGGAAGAGGCGAACAAAGCACCAGACGTGCGGCTCTGCTCACCCCCAGCTCAACTCACTCTCCAGCCTGCTCTACCTTCCCAGAAGCTGCTTTTCTCCTGCATCTTCTCTCCCATCCCCCATTAGGTTTCATCTTCCCTTATTAGAATATTAGTTCCTAGAGAATCAGGACTAATCACTTAGCACAGTGCCTGGCACAAATAATCAATTTAATTGCTATCAATTATCCTTCTGTCTGTCTGTTTATCCATCTATCTGTCTGTCTGTCTATCTATCCATCCATCCATCCATCTATCCATCCATCTATCTATCTATCTATCTATCTATCTATCTATCTATCTATCTATCCATCCATCCATCCAACTATCTCTCTTTCTATCCATCTATCCATCCATCCATCTATCCATCTATCTATATATCTATGTATATATCTGTACATTTATCTATTCATCTCTCACCTATCTATTCACCTCTCCATCTATCTATTTATCCATCCCTATCCATCCACTTATCTACCTATTCACCTATTCATTTATCTACTGATCTTTCCATTTATCTATCTTTTTATCTATCAATCCATCCACTTATCCATCTGTTTATCCATTTATCTAGTATCTATCGATCCAGCTTTCCATCTATCTCTACATCCATTTATCTAACTCTTTTCATTAATCTATTTATCTATCTTTTTACCTCTCCGTCTATCCATCCATCTACGTATCTATCTTATTGAAATCCTGTTTTTGAGAAAGATAAGCCTTTACTTCTTTTGGAGAAAATGTAGAATCCTTCACCAGGAGGACAGACAGGGAAGAGTTGGACCTGGAGAAAGAGGGATGTCTCATGTGGAGTCAGAGGAACAAATCCTTTTTTTTTGGCTTAACTTCTTTGATGCTCAGTTTCCTCCTCTATAAATGATGGGGTTGGACTAGAAACCTCTGAGATTCTCTTCCATCTTCAAAGCTATGCCAGTATGAAATATCCCCACTGTGCACTTGATGTCACCAGATTCCAAAGTTCATATTCTAAACTTTGGGACACCCTATGACTGGGATTTGTGGAAAGGAGTGGAATTCCATTTCACACTGTCTGATCCAAGTGGTCCACAGGAAGCTGCTCTGTGGTTGGACACATTTTAAACGGTCGCAGAGATCCAGATCTGAAAACTCCAGCTCATCATTTTGCAGAAGAGAGAAACAAAAGCCCAAAGGTGGGATATGACCAGCCCAAGGTGACACAGGCAGTAAGTGGCAGAATTAGAATCCAGATCCCCTGACTTCCAATTCAGTTTTCTTTCTATGTACTATGGAGCAGGACTATTTCCTTCTCAAAGGAGTTTTTCTCCAAGAAGAATCTGTTTTAATAAGTTCTTCCTTGGGTTAATGGAGTAATTTCTAAAAAAATTCTAAAAAAAATAAGCCATTTCTAATATTTGCCCAAAAGTTCTTGAGGCTCCTGGAAAATCTTTCTTATCTGGGTAGAACCTAAAGGGCCTGCCAAGTCAAAATGATCCCCCTTCATGTGAATTCTCTTGGTTTTATTTTATTTATTTATTTATTTTTGTTATTGGTAGAATAGCAGAGGGATTCATGTATCTTTAGCTAAAAGAGACCTCAGAGGCCTCTATTTAGTCCAGCTGCCTCATTTTTACCAATCAGATGTGGAAACTGGTGCCCAGAGAGGATTGTATACAAATGAAGAGGATCTCAGAGACTATATTATTTGGTCCAGCTCCCTCCTTTTTAGGAATTTAAGGTCCCACTGACAGGAAGCAAGCATTCAACCTCCTTGAGGGTAAGAGCTCTCTAGAACCCTTTTGTGTTTGATCTCCAGTGTCTAGCACCGTACAAGGCATACAGTAGATGTTTAATGCGCTAGTTGATCCATCCATCTATCTATCTTGCCCCATTGGCTAGTGGTTGCCCTTGTGCAGAGCCATGGGATGGGATGGGATGGCCACACTGCAGCTAGTTGAGACCTTTTAAGCCAGAGCCTGTCTTAGCTGCCTGTCAATGTCTTTCCCATCAAACTCTTTCTCTGTTATCTTCTTCCCCAGACGAATTGGCTGCTGCCAGTTCTGGGGATAAAGAAAGGACTTAGAGGGAAACATTTAGCAATTTGACAGGTACACATGCAACTTCTGATTGGCTAGCTCTTACATGGCTAGGATTCATTCCTGAGCAGCCTGCAATTAAATTCTGGAAGTTGCAGACAGGTAAGTGCCAGGGGATGCTGGCATGGGGAACCACATCCCACTGCCCACTTAATCCATGGCAAATATGGACGGGTCACCTGAACCAAGGCTGGTGATGGACTCTTCTTGGCAGATTAGACCTGCCCAATCAGGTCAGTCCATTAGCCAGAAAGCCCTTGATTTCCAAAGAAGATAAGGAAAGGGGATGGCATTAATTAATCAACACACTGGACTGTTTCCTCTGTGCAGGAAGCAGGGAGGCGATCATAGCACCCTTTCTTACAAATGTGGAGGAGGGCACAAACGAAGGGGGATATTGAGGCCCAGAGAAGTAAAGCTGAGTTCTCTCAGGCTTTAGGCTGCAGCAGAGGAGGACCTAAGAATAGCAGCCAGAGTGATCAGACCATGTGTCCTTTTGTCAGAAAGGAGAGGACCATGCGTGACAAGATCGGTCTCATAGCAACTGACCACACGCTGTGGTCTGGGATTTTTTTGATTCCAGTTACAGATATGCTTATTATTTTTTTCTGCCATTCTCTGTCATTTCATATTCCCCCTCTTTCCCCCTTTTCTGTTCCTGATACCCACTGATAATGACAATGGTGAGGAAATGGTGCCCAGTGAGTCCGGGGGAGCCTCCACGGCCCCCTGAAAGCTGCCTCCAGAGTCTGGAGTGACAAGGACAGTGAGAGCTTCAAAGAACCATGAGTAGAATAATATTTCCTCAAGGGCTGAGTCTATTTTTTTTTGTCTTCGTGTCCCCAGGACTCACCCTAGCCGTTGGCACATAAGGAGTGCCTGGTCAGTGCTTGCTGAACAGTCTTATTAAATTGAAGTCCCAGCTCTGCCCCTTACCTGAGTTCGAATCTAGCTGCACATTGTCTACCTGTGTGACCCAAGGCAAGTCACTTAAACCTCTGTCTGCCTTGGTTTCCCCAACTGTAAAATGAAGATAATAATGGCACTTACTGCACAGGGCTGTTTTGAGGACCGAATGAGATATCATTTGTAAAGTGGTTAGCACAAACTGGTGTGTAGTAGGGAGGTGCTTAATAAATGCTTGCTTTCATCTTATTTTTTCCTTACTCCCAAGCAACCTTGGGCATTTGACCCCTCTAGTCTCAGTTTTCTTATCTGTAAAATGAGGGAGAAAGGATAGACTGATGATAGGTAGAGAGATAGATTAGATGGATAGATAGACAGATGGATGGATAGAGCATTTATTAGGCACTAACAACATACTAGGCACTGTGTTAAGTGCTAGGGATAAAAATGCAATAAAATAAGATGGTTCCTACTCTCAAGGAGCTGATATTCGAGATATCTGAATGGGGGAAAACAAGACATAAAAGAGAACTGAAAAATCCGAGGGGGTCTAAACAGGGAAGGACGAGGTAGCATTGCTGATGAGGAGGCTGAAGAGTGACTTGAGCTGGGAGCGAAATGATCATAATCGTAGGTCTAAGCCAGGCACTGACCAATCAGGAAAGGAGAACATCTCCAGGCACTGGAGGCATCTCTGGCTGGGCTAGGTGGTAGGTGTGCAGGTAGAATCATGTTGAGGGAGTAGATCTGAGAGAGGAGTTCTGAGGTCTCTTCTGGCTCTCAATCTATAGAATAATGAAACATGGTAGGCATTTAACATGGAAGACAACTTCCCCATTTTACAGAAGAATATGGTGAAACAAAGAGGTAAATTAACCTTCCCATAGTCAAATGGCTCTTGAGTGGCAGAAGAGAAGGATCAGAACCCATCTTGACTCTGAATACAGTGTCTTTTCCATTATAACATAATATTTCTCAGTCAAAAGTCAATATAATTAATAGTTGACCTGCAACTGGCCTTAGCCAGCCATTCAACAAGTTTATTTTTCATTCATTCATTCATTCATTCATTCATTCATTCATTCATTCATTTGTTTGTTTATTCATTCATTCATTTATTTTTTATTTATTAAAATGCTACCAGCTAGAGATTAAAAAGACAATAATAGCTAGCATTTATATAGCACTTGATGTATGCCAGAAATTGTATAAAAAATTTTATAATCCTGGGAGGCAGGTGCTATTATTATTCCCATTTTACAATTGAGAGGACTGAGGTAAAGAGAGGTTAAGTGACTTGCACCCAAGACCATATATCTAGTAAATATCTGAGGCTGGATTTGAACTCAGGTTTATCTTGATAAACCTGATAAACCACTCCCACCAGCGCTCTATCTACTGGACCACCGTCCCTGATTCATGGAACTTGTATGTTTAAATTCTAATTAGGGAGACAAATGAACAACTAGATGCCTACAGGCTGCACATAAGTAGATGGGAAGTCATCTCAGAGCCAGGGCACTAACAGTGATGAGAGAGATTAGGGAAAAGAGAGACTGGGAAATCAAATTAGCTAATGGAGTGGGGCTGGGGATTCTTTTAATTCTCACTCTATGATTCTGGGTATTGGAAGGCACCCCAGAATCACAGCAATCTCAGAACTGAAAGGGATCTTGGAGATCATCTGTCACAGCCCTCTTATTGTACAGAAAAGCAAACTGAGACTTGGGGATGGAATGTCCCCCAGCTAGTCTGTGTTAGAGATAGCGTTGGGTAGAGCCCGTGTTTGGTGACTCAGCCAAGCTCTTTCTCCCATCCTCTTCAGTTCCCAAGCAGTCACCTAGCCTTAAGTTCCTTAGATCATCAGTCTAGTGGCAGAAGAGAACTTAAGAGGTCACCTAGTCCAACGCCCTCTCTTTAAAGAGAAGGAACCGAATTTCACAGACATGAAGTATTTTGTCCACTGGCAGTAAATGGCAGGATTCGAATTCAGTGACTTTGACTCTTTCGTGCTCTTTCCAGGCTCCCAGAAGAAAGGAGCAAACCTTAAAATACCCACACAGTTGAGAATCTCTCCTGTCTTGAATGATCCCCAGAGTGGGAGATTCTCCAATCTTCTCTTTGCTGCCAGGAAACTCTTTCTCAGACTCCATCTCTGAGCCAAGCTGCTTTTTCAGAGCAGCTCCTCACTTCCTGTGTATTCTGGGGAGATGGAGGCCATCTGGTACTGTGCTTTACATAATAATGACCCTTCAGACACTTGAAAGCCATCAGGAGGCTTTCTCCCCATCTGCCCTCCCCACCGAGCATTCCTGTGGAAAGAGAGCTCTAGATATCCATGGAGTTGGCTGAGGAAAGTGGTCTCAGCCCCACAGAGAAATCTCCTTGAAGGGCTTCAGAAGCAACTAGGCAAGAAAACACATTAGAGAGAAATGGAACCCAAAGCACCTTTCCACCACAACGGTCCCCCGTGGAACACAGGCAGATTTTTCTTGAAAGCAAGAGATGCGTTCAGTTGAACACTGTATAATATTCTTTGCAGAAAATTAATTTAACAATAATTAAACGGAAGGTAAAGAAACTGGAATCCCTCCAAGGATGGTGATCGCGAGAAGTTATTTTTTCTGAGTTTGGCGGGGGCGGGTGATACGGTATCATCATCATCAGCTTGGCTGACTGCAGTCTGGCTCTGCTGCTGGGGGCAGAGTCCTCTTGGTCAGCAGCAGTAGGGGTCAGGGGTCTTGGGATTTGTTCTATAAATAGAATATAAAATGCCATCCCGATCCCTGAGATGGCTCCTAGTTACCTGTCGTCTGACAAAATTTGTTTTAACTTCTTCATACCAAGTCGATTGCCTACAATTTTGACACATGAAAGCTCAGTCAGTGATAAGGGGATAAAATAAAGTCATTTCATTTATTTGTGTGGCATATAACAAATGCTTAACATATGCTCTCTGTCTCCTCTGTTTATCTATGCATTCATCTACCTATCTATCATCTCTCCATCCATCCATTTATCCATAATAAGAGCTAACATTTACATAGTGCTTACTGTATACCTGACATTGTGCGACGTGCTTCACTAGGACCTCATCTGATCCTTACAACAACTGTGCTGTTATCCCCATTTTACAGATGAGAATACCAGGCAAGCAGAGGTTAAATGACTTACCCAAAGTCATACAGCTAGGACGAGTCTGAAGCTGGAATTAAACACTGGTCTTCTTGACTCCAGGTCCAGTACTTTATCCATTGGGTCACCTAGGCTCCTCTTTTATTGTGGAATCACTTCAATTATGTCTGACTTTTCATGACCCCATCTGGAGGTTTTCTTGGCAAAGACACTGGATCGGTTTGCCGTTCCCTTCTCCAGCTCATTTTACAAGTGAGGAAACTGGGGCAAATGAGGTTAAATGACTTGCCCAGGGTCACACAGCTAGTGTTTAAGGCCAGATTTGAGCTCATGAAGATGAATCTCCCTGATTGCAAGACCAGAGCTCTGTTCATTGGACCACCTAGCTGCCTCGGTTCCTCTAGATTCATAAATCCATCCATCTCTCTCAATAGAGAGTTTAGAGAAAAGGTTCGTTATCTGCATCTGGGGCAGGAAATATCCACGAGATGAAATCTCTAATATCTCAAAGCATCTAAAGTAGGTGTGTATGTTTTGACTAAAAAGGTAATTTGGACTAATGTCTATAAATAGGGAACAACTATTAGCTAGTTCATTAATTTTGCCTCTTGTTTTTCTAAACTGAAATCTCCTATTGCCTTTTATTAAGAGATATGGTGGTTTAATTTCATAAACATGTGTGCACTGTTCGGTCTAGTAGGTTCTAGAAAGAATCCGCCATCTGTCACCATTTTGGTGAATGACGGCTCTCCTGGCACCTTGTTTACTTCAATGTGGGACTGCCCTTCCCAAGGAAGAAGCACCCGGCCCTTAAAGGATGTTGAGCGCCCCAGGACTCCTTGAACCTCTTTTGGTTCAACTTGTGCTCACGAGCCCCCACTTTCCACCTTGTAAATGCCACCCATCCTAGCCAGCAGGAATCATAATACTATAAAAGGCCATTTACTTAAAATACTAGTGCGAAATAACAGCAAGGAAC
This sequence comes from Gracilinanus agilis, assembly GCF_016433145.1. Lineage (NCBI taxonomy): Eukaryota > Metazoa > Chordata > Mammalia > Didelphimorphia > Didelphidae > Gracilinanus > Gracilinanus agilis. The sequence continues at coordinate 44,973,528 of NC_058134.1, forward strand.
AGCAGCAACTCTCCCTTCTCTTATTTGGCAAAGCTCTCATTCCCACACCTGCAATCCCACGTTTCTCATTAACCCAGCACAGTGCAGAGCTGGGTGTAATAACTTGACCATCTGAGCAATTTAGGAGCCTTGGGGTCTGGAAGGGGCTTCCCACTCAATGTCTAAAAGGTGTTTCGTCTCAGCCCCGGATCCACGAGGCACTGACATCTGGCCAACTTGGTTTTTCTGCATGGGAATCACTGCTGGGAGAAAGCCTGAATCCCCAAGCCATGGCTTCCTGGCCCAAAATGGTGCCAATCTAAAAGTTCAAAAGGCCCAACTGCCTCAGGGTCCACAAGGCAGACACCAGCATGAAAACCGGGAAAGAAACTGCCAAGTATTGTTGTCAGGAGTTAGATGCATCTCAGGCAGGCAGCTGCCGGAGTCTATTTTCTCCTCTCTCTTCTGGTCTTATGCTTTTGCTTCCACCCTTCCCTCCTTTTCAGAAGTCTCTCCCTCCTTCCATCCCTGTCTTCATCCTTCCTTCTCTCTTTCTCTCTCCCTCCCTCCCCTTCTCTCTCTCCTTCTCCTTCTCTCTTTCTCTCCCTTCCTTNTCAAGCCTGGTCCTTGATGTGAATGTACAGCTCTTTCTCTAGTTTAGTTCTCCCTGCCCTTCCTTCCCCTCCATCACTTCTTCCAGAGGTTATCTCCAGAGTCAGCTTGCCTGGAAGCTTTTCACCCCAGAGAATGGGTTCTTCTGGAATTCACTCAGAAGTCCTCTCTGATCTGAATCCCTTTTCTCTTCTCTGGCCCACCTTTCAATGCTTTAGGCCAGATGGGAGAGCCAGGGTGGTGACCACAGCAGGTAGGTGGGCCCACTGAAGCCCAAGCAGGATTCCTTCATGTCTAGGATGTGGTCCAGACTGTCAGTTCCCATGGCACTCCTCCTCCTCCTCCTCCTCCTCCTCCTCCTCCTCCTCCTCTTCCTCCTCCTCCTCCTCCTCTTCCTCCTCCTCCTCCTCCTCCTCCAGGCAGGAAGGCCTCCTTAGGTCATTTCCCCAATTGGGGCCACACAATACAGGAAAAGGAAGAAAAAGGAAGGTTTGCTCATTAGTGGGAAGGGAAAAGCAGGAAGATGGAGTTTTGGGTATTAATGATCTAATGGAGCAAAATTCCCTAAGTCACCACCAGATGTGATTGCCTGACACAGGATATTGAGGCTGGGAATAGCCTTAGAGATCATTTAATAATAACAACAACACATATATGTGTGTGTGTGTGTGTGTGTGTGTGTATTGTTTTTTTTTTTTTGAGTTTTACAAATGTTAGTTCACTTAATTCTTAACAACCACAACTCTGAGAGGGAGGTGCTATTATCACCCTCTTTTTACAGATGTAGAAACTACCAGGGTCGTATAGCTGGTAAATATGTGAGGCTGGATTGGAACCCAGGTCTTCCAGACTCCAAGCCCAGTGCTCTGGCCACTGCACTACCTGGGGTTGATCTAAATCAGTGGTTCCCAAACTTTTTTGGCCTATCACCCCCTTTCCAGAAAAAAATATTACTTAGCCCCCTGGAAATTAATATTTTTTTACATTTTAATAGCAATTAATAGGAAAGATAAATGTACCTGTGGCCATCACTGCTTCCCTGGATTGCTGCAGCACCCACTAGGGGGCGGTGGCGCCCACTTTGGGAATCACTGATCTAAACCAAAGTCAGGACACACACACTCTCTCTCTCTCACAAGTACACAGAGTATCCAGTCTCTTTTTCTCCTTCGTGGGGTCCTCATGAAGTCCCCTTGGGCATGTTAGAGTTTTCTTCTGGGTCTCTTGTAGAGTCTCAAAAGCATCTTTCCTAAAGACCTGGTTTGTCTTCAATGGGTCTCTCAACGCTCCCCATGTGGTTGTTGCCGCCAGTCATTACAATTCTGGGGACAATCTTACTGCCACCAATGGGAATTCCTGAATCTTCAGACTTTTAGACATTTGCAAAGTCTTCCTTAGAGCAGTTAGGTGGTGGAGTGGATAGAGCACTGGGCTTGGAGTCAGAAAGACTCATCTTTATGAGTTCAAATCTAGTCTCAGATACTTACTAGCTGTGTGCCCCTGGGCAGGTCACTTAACCTCATTTGCCTGAGTTCCTCATCTATAAAATGAGTTGAGGAAGGATATGGCAAACCACTCCATTATCTTTGCCAGGAAAACCCTCAAAGGAGTCATAGGAAGTTGGACCCAATGGAACAACAACAAAGGCTTTCCTTTGGTTAGTGGAGTGGATAGAAAGAGCAAGAGCTCTCTGTTCTCCCAGAGCAATCTGTTCCACCACTACGTAGCTTGCAATTGGAATGTCAGAATCTGAATTAACTTCCCTTTAAAATTCAAATTCCACAGGCCATGACCAGCTCTTCAACCAATCCTAATATACTTCCCGCCTAGCATCTTCTCATTTGGTCCAAAGGCATCCACTCCTTCTACACTGATTAGAGTCTCAAAGTTTTTTTGTGTGAAGAAATGCCAGATAAATAGGAGTGAAGCGTTATGGAAAGAACGTTGGATTTGGAATGAGAGGGTCAGAGGAAATGAATTTGGGCTTTTCAGCTGACTACTTTGGTGACAATCTTTTCACTTTTCTGGGTCTGAAGTCTTCTTGTTTGTAAAATGGGGTGAAGGGATTAAAGACCTCCATGTTTGTTTCTAGCTTTTAATTTATGATTTTTGTTGTTCACTCATGTCCTACTCTTCATGACCCCAATTGGGGCAAAGATACTGGAGTGGTTTGACATTTCCTTCTTCAGCTCATTTTACAGATGAAGAAACTGAGGTCAACACGGGTAAGTGACTTGCCCAAGGCCACATAGCTAGTGTCTGAGGTTGGATTTGAACTCAGTTTTCCCTGACTCTAGACCTGCTGCTATATCCACTAAGCTTTCCTTTAATCTATGACATATACATTTTAGGAAAGTATCTTTAATCCAGAGCATGGACTTTGGTTTTCCACTCCTTGGGATGACTATATCCTTCAATGGCCCCTGTTTAAGAAATCTCAGGCATCTGCAGAAGATGGGAGGTGGGGAAATTATCCCTGCACCATGCCAAGAGGCAGTCTGTTGTAATGGAAACAGTTGGAGTCCAGAAAACATGGGTTCAAGTTCTCTGCCTCTGATGTGTGATCCTGAGCGAGTTACCTAACCTTCCCATGCCCACGCATGTCTCTGAGATTATAAACGGAAAGGCAGGTGCCAGTCTGCATTGTTAGCAAGCTCTTCTCAAACCAATGAAATCTCAGGTCCAGTTCAAACTACAAACACACAAAAAGAAATAACGCAGGGCCAGAAGTCAACAGCTGCCTACTCTTCCCACTTCTAAGACCAGCCGCCATCACCTACCACTTACTACCTGTATGACCCTGAGAAAGCAAATTAATTCCCACGTCTCAGTTTCTTTATGTGGAAAATGGAAATATTAATATGACTTATCTCAGAGTTGTGGTAAGAAGAGGGCTTTATTAACTTTATGATTGTAATTATTCAGGCTTGTTTTTTTTGTTTTTTAAGTATTTTAATTTCTCCATTCTCTTATGGGCTGATCAGGAAAAAGATGGTGGGTTGTATTCGGAATGCCCTGGGGAAACTGTACAATTCTTCTAATTGTGCCAAGAAGCCACGCTTCTCCCTGAAGCAATGGCTCATCTCTTAACACTGCTGCTTTTCGGGTAATGCTACATGATAATGAGTCATGGCATGCTATACTCTCTAAAAAGCAGTACGGTAGAAAGAATGCTAGATTTGGAATTGGAGAACCTCTGCTCCACATGCCTCATGTGACCTTAGTCAAGTCATTTTTTTCACTTGAAAAAAAAAAGGGGGTAGACTAGTTGGTCCCTCCCATTTCTAAATCTATGATCCTATAAAAACTGATACCAAGTCATTCCTCAGTTGTTATTCAGATACTGAACCACAGGTGATTACCAGGAATTCTGGGTTTTGAAAAGTATACAAAAACCTCAAAAAGCTGAATAAATGGATCACAGATTGGCCACTGAGTCTCAAGGTGGGAATTGGGAGTTCACGGTTTTTAAAATATATGGCACAAGGAGGTCACCTGATTAGATTTTTTTTTTTCCCCAATAGGACTTAAAATGAGAAGCCAGACCAGAAGCTAGTCCAGGCATGGTCTTGACATGGATTTGGAGAGACACCTACTAGAGTCACTCCAGAGAGAAATGCAAGAATCCAAATGCAGAGGCTATAAAATGGTTTTAAAAACCTGCAAGTCCCGATACTACCACCATGATTGCTGAACATGAGCTGTGGGTCAAATCTATACTCTGAATCAAAAACCCCTGGTGTACGGTATGTTGGTCCAGAAGGATAAATCCTATAAAACGGATACCAACCCAATAGACAATGGAATGGCTTGGGGGGTTACCTGGCAGGTATGAACTGGTTGAAATACACAACAAAGGAAGATTCATGGAATTACTTGAGAAAAACTCATAAAGAGATATATGTATCCAATAAATATATGATGCAGTAAGATGGGCTGGCCATGTAGGGAGAATGAGGAATATCAGATGGACAGCTTGGTATCTTCCAAGATACCAATGGTACCTTCCATTGGTATCATCCACTGGCGTGTGCCATTGGTATCTTCCACTGGCGTGTGCCATTGGTGTCTTCCACTGGCTTGTGCCATTGGTGTCTTCCACTGGCTTGTGCCATTGGTGTCTTCCACTGGCTTGTGCCATTGGTATCTTCCAAGAAGGCTTCTAGCATTTTGGATGGACCTTCTGGAGTGACCTTGTAAACGGATATGGACACACACACACACACACACACACACACACACACACACACACACACGGCAGGGATGTGCATCACAAGAGAAAAAGGTCCCATGGCTGAGATTCCAAATCCATTGGGTAACTGGAGGAGCAGAGCCCTCTGCTTCAGTCAGCATTTCATTCATTCCCAGATCTCTGTGACAGTCACTCCTCGCTGGGCTGAGGGCAACAGAGGGACAACAGGAGGAGTTTCTCTTGATTTCCTGCCTCCTTTGTCCCCTGTGCCCACCTGGACCCATAATCCCACTTCCTGGCTCTTCTCCTTGGGATCTGCTGCAGTAACAACTGTTCCCCCTTCCCCCCCCCCCTGCCTCGGTGGGGCTCTGGCTTTTTCCTTATCATCCTATTCCCATCATTCCGCCTCAGTACCGCGGGTCATTTATCAGCCTCCTGTTTTGTCATCTGCCGCGGAAACCCAGTTATCAAACATCCCACACAAGAGAGGCTCCAGCTGTACACAACCAGCCTTCTCCACCATTAGAATAAGACAGAATTAACCTCACAAAAGACCCCGTGCAACCTTTATGAATCAATCAAAACCGGGGCCACGCCGAGATGCTATTGGTTTTCCTCGGACGCCCCAACCCCCTCCAAACGACACTGCGGCTCCGCCAGGCATCAGCCTCCTCAAGTTGCTTAGAAACTGCTGCCCATCCAGCCGCTGCTGTTCGCCATGTGCAGGCAGGGTGATAAGCTCAATTTATATGTTTTTTAAATACAGAAAATGCAATTAAAGGGAATGTGTGTGATGTCTGCAAACTCAGACTGGCAATAAACAAGCCCGCTGGAATATGCCTAGAGGTGGAAGGGCATGGGGGACCCACGAAGGGAGACGATGGAGAGGGGCCTCGCTCCCAAGGTTAAAGGCCAAGAAAGGGGGTCAGTTATAGTGGCCACCCTGGATAGCAGATGAAAGCGATGTTAAACTCTGTCTCGACAAACATTTATGCCCCAAGGTCTATGGGAGGGGGGAAATGAAAGCAGAAATATTCTGATTTACTCATAGAATTATACATTTAGAGCTAGAAGAGCCCTTTGAGACCATCTAGTCCAACTCACTTATTTTACAGAGGCACAAACTGAGGCTCAGAGAGGTTAGAATTCTTCTAATTTACATGAATGAATAATCAGCCATTTCTTCATGTAAAAAAATATTTCTAAAGACCTATGTGGTATGGAAAAGGGGCAAAGTATGGCGGAAAAGGAACCAGAGTTGGGAGTATTCAGTTATGTCTGACTTTTTGTGATCCTATTTGGAGTTTTCTTGGCAAAGATACTGGAGTGACTTGCTATTTTTTTCCTCCAGATTACTTTATAGATGAGGAAAATGAGGCAAACAAGATTCAGTGACTTGCCCAGGGTCATACAACTAGTGTGAGATTGAAATTGCAGTGTGGAATTCCAGTTGCAAGAGAGGGGACTAGCAAGAATCTGAGGATGGATTTGAACTCAGTTCTTCTTGTCCATCTATGTACTATGTTGTCACTTAGCTGCCCTCTTGGCACCAAAGTAACTGGGTGTATTAATTTCTACTCCTATGACCCTGGGCAAGCCATTTTACTTTGTTGGGTCTTAGGTTCCTCATATGTAAAATGAGTAAGTTGGGCTGTTTGGTTGGTATTTTTTGAATCTAAATTTTTGATTCTATGATGCTTCATGGTATTCATTCAATAAACATTTATTAAGTACCTACCATGAACTAGGCATTATGCTAAGAGCTGGGAATACAAAAAAGAAACGATTCATATTATTATTGTTGGGCCATGGTTGCCATTGGCCAGTGTTGCTACCTTGGCTCCTTAGAATTTAGCAAGAGTTGGTGTTTTGTATTTTCTGCTCTTTATTCATCTGTTTCATTCAATGAGATGTCGTTAAGAGTATTATTTATGTTTGCAATTATTCATCTATTTAATTTTATGCACCCATGGCTCCTCTTCCATTCCGGTTTCCCTTGCCTTTCCCTTCTTTCAATTTCTCCCCCTCCTCTTTCCTTTACTCACTTCCTTAAAGCCTGAATTGGCTGAATGGTCAGAGGGTTATTGGTTGGAGAAGCCTGTCTGGTTCTATCTCAAATCAGGGACATAAGAAAAACAGGAGGAAAGAGGCTGAAATGACAACAGGAGGGACATAGGATAGATACAAGGAGGAACAAATAGGAGCCATTAAACCTTGGGATAGGATGCCAGGGCAAAATGGAAACTCTCTTTCCCCAGAGGTCCTTCAAAATAGGTCATATCTTTATCTCCCTGGGATAGTTCAGGAGTCTTGCCTGGAAACAAATGAATTTGCTAGATGACCTCTGATTCAGGCCCTGTAATTTTCAGAAAGATGGACCTTTCACAGTATCAGAGGCTAAATTCTGGGTGGCAAAGAAGATGACATCTTTAAAAGGGCCACAGCTCTTGGCTCATTTATGCTGCCATCTTTAACCAACCTCTATAGGGCATGAGAAATGGTTTCTGAGGCACAACGCCCAATTGTGAAGTTTTAAGGACATAAGAAATGCCACTGTGGGTAGTTTCCATGGTAGATGCTACCCAATGTCCTGTTGCTGACAGGGACACAGGAAGAGGGGCAGAAAAGGAGGTCCAACGCATACCAAAATATTCGTAGCAGTAGGTTTTGTGGTAGCCCCAAACTGAAACCAAAACGGGGGCCTCTTGATTAAGGAATGGCAGGAATGGCTGGATAAATTGTGGCACATGAGTACAATGGAATATTATTTTATTTAAGAAAGAGTAAATATAAAAAATTCAGACTATCGGCTTTTTTAACAGGTCTTTATTAAGTATCTGCTGGATGCTAGGTACTAGGGTTAAGTGAGACTCCTTCTTTCAAGGACCTTCCATCCTATTAAATGAAAGAAACACAGAGAACTAGTAAGATTGGTGCAGTGTTAACAAGAATTTATCAAGCCCCTCCTATGTGCCAGGCACTGTGCTAAATGCCGGGGATACAAAGGCGAAAAAACAGTCCTTGGTCATCAGGACGAGATGGTGACCTTTTGTACCAAAGGAGAGTTTCAGGTTTGGGTGCTATTGGAGATATTCTAGTTACTAACATTATATTGAACACATATAGTATATATGATTATATATTAACATAATTCTCAAGGAGAATGGCCAAAATAGGGGGAATGAAAACAACTTGAAAAGATGCCCTAGATCAGATTTAATCTGATAACCAATCTTGGCTTCAAAGAACTCATGATGAAACGGCTTCCTTTCTTTATCTGTATGTTGTTGTTTGTCCTTGGTTTTCAAAGAGGACCAATAACATCACACAGGGCGATGTTCTGGCTTTCCCGTGAATTGGATCTGAGTGAGGCAGAGTTGCACAAAATCATCAGCCTCATTCTTTCTTTCCGAGTCTTTAACGTCCTGTGACAGGACAAAAATTAGGATGACTGGCAGTGGCCTGGGATGCAGTGAATGACCGTGGCATCTTCCATGTCTGACCAAGCTCTGAGTGTTCTACTATGCCTGCTTCTGCCTCCTTCATGGCTGCTGGATCAAGTTATTCTCATTTTCCCATTCCACTGGGGGAAGTCTTCACATGCTTGTAGGAGACGTTTCCCTACATCACCGATGGGTTCGTGGCCCAGTGGTTTCCCTCAACCTGATACGACCCATCAGCTGAGATGGTTTTACTGGGTTGTGACCACAGTGTGTGCCCCAGCTTCTTGGAGCCACAGGTGAGAACTGAGTGCCCAGGTGATACCAGAGGTGGAGCCCTGAAGAGGGCTCAACAAAGCCCTCACACCAGAGAGGCTGGTCCTCTCACTGGTCCAAACACAGAGGTGCTAGAGGATTGGGACAGACTAGTACATGGCGTCAGATCTTTCACTCTGAGAGGTTTGCTCTACCTTTTTTCCTGGAGAAACAGGATGATACAGAGGAAAGAGCCTTGGAAGACCTATGTCCAAAACCCACCTTTCATACTTATTACCCTCCTGATCTAGGGCAAATCCTTGGTTTTCTCATCTATAAAATGAGGGGGTTGAATTAGGTGGTCTCTGAGGTTCCTCCTACATCTATGATCTTTTGTATCAAAGGAAGGTTCCAGGTTTGGGTGTTATTGGAAATATATATTAATATATGATTACATATTAATGTTATAGTGGTATAACTTTTTTAAAAATCCATAAACTATTTTAAAAAATGAAGTAAATGGCATGAGAAGAAATATATGTGCTCATGATGTCAAACCTCAGACAGTGCTAGATCGCCTTATTACTCTCGTAGGGTGCAATGCTCCAAAAATGCATTTAAACTTTTCTTTAACTTACTTACATGTTCAGACTCTACCTCTTGGGGGTAATGAACTCTAGAAACTTACTAGCTTTTGCATGAAATTATGCTTCTTTATATTTGTCCTAAGTACCTTCTCTGAAAATGACATCCTTTCCCCATCTTTCTTCTTCTCCCTCTCTTTTATGGAATAGCTCAGATCAGCTATTCCTGGTTCTCGAACAAAGCTATTTCATTTCAAAATTACCCCCAATTTTCTTCCCTCGCTGAGCCTTTTTACTCCCTCTCATGACTTTAAGTAGGCTTCCTGCAATTGGCATCATAATTCTGACTACTTCCCATCCCAGATTATTGAATGGTACAAGGCACAAGGGCATGCTATTCTACAGAGTGCTGCTCTCCTGAGTTCCACCTAGAGACCCTCTCTGTAGTTAGGAGCCTTGGAACTGGAGTCAGGGAGACCAGGCCTCCCCCTGCCCCACCAAAATAGGAGATAAAAGGAATTCATGAACTCCGGGGAGTGGCAGAGAGAAGCTCTTGAGTATAAACTGGGAAATCTTTACAATCACTACATCTGAGATATTTGGAAAGAGATGCTGGTTCTAATCTAGGTTAGGCTAAACAGTGGCTTAGATGAGGCTGTGGAGGCATTGGTATAGCATATTACAAAGAGGATTGGAAGTGGAGTTTCAGTCTTGACTGTGTTCCTTGCGTGACCTTGGCTAAGTCACTGTATTTATCTTCCAATCCTGTCCCTGCTCTTTTTCTGCCTCTCTAGAGTCTCATCTCCCTTCTCACCCTGGAACATTCCTCTGTTTTTTCAACTCTCCTTTGGAGAGTTCCTCTTTGGACTTCTACTTTGGGGAGGGGTTCAGGCTCGTTCATTCCTCTCTTGGCTCTGCATCTGACTCGAAATGTCACCATCATCCAGGAATCTGACCTAGTACAATAAAGGAGTATTACATCCAAATAAAATAAAAAAAATTATTTATATAATTTAATTTAAATTTAATTTAATATAATTTAAATTACTTTTTATATGCGTGTGAGTGTATACACACATATATTTGTTGCTGTATAGTCATTTTTAGTTGTGCCCAATTTTTTGTGACCCCATTTGGAGTTTTCTTGGCAAAGATCCCAGAATGGTTTGCCATTTTCTTCTCCAGCTCATTTTACAGATGAGGAATTGAGGTCAACAGGGTTAAGTGACTTGCCCAGGGTCACGTAGCTAATAGGTGTCTGAGGCTAGCTTTGAACTCAGGAAGATAAGTCTTCCTGAGTCCAAGTTGCACAGGTGCGTGCAAGCACGCACATATAAAAATGTACAGAGTTTTAATTTAGCTGCTAAGGTTCCAGCTGTTGGACACAGGAGAAGGAAACAGGATTCAAGCTCAGACCCAATCACTGTTCCGATCAGTGGATTGCACGGCTTCCCCTCCTGCCTCTCTCTCTTCCACACTGATGCTCCTCCTCAGGCCTGATCTCATAGCATCATGGTCCAAGGGAAAGCCTACCCTGGACAGAGGAGCCAGGACTCCTCGCTCTGTCACTGCTTTGATTCCCAAAGATTGGATGCTGAGTCAGCCCGAGGAATGCTTGGACCATACTCAAGACTGGGTTTATGGGACTTGACAAATGGCTCTTCTATCTTATACAAGCTTGATGGTTTCTTTTTTTTCTTATTCGTACCTAAATTCCTTATTATTCACATTTAATGCTCTTATATACTCCACACGATAATATTTGACAATGAATTTCCACTATAGATTTTTTTGTATTTTCATTAATTCCTCTCATTAATTCCTTTCTAACATCACTGGAACAACCTTAAATATGATTTCCTCTCTCTCTGTTCATACCCCACTTTGGTTCTGATATATTTTTTTTTTACTGTGGGCTAAAATCCAGGGCATCATGGGGCAAGGTATCATATTCCTGCTCCTCCCCGTTCTAGAGCTCTTGGAGGACCACAGAATAGGATAGTCACTATAATCTGGCAAAGAAAATGGCAGCCAATAGAACTTGGTTCATTTTGTATATGAGCAAATGAGCCCAGAAGGGCAGAATAATTTGCTGAAAGTCACACAGCTGGTGTCAGAGCTGCAATCGGAAGCCAGGGCTCCTGAATCCAAGACTATTGTTCTTTCTATTACGCCATATGGCATGGTTTTTATCCAGTGACCAATAAAGACGAGCGGCCAGAACTGATCCAGGAGGCAGTGTTGACAGAACATCAGAGTTAGACGTAGAGGACCTCAGATTCCAGTTCTGCTACATAGGTACTCCAACAAAGAGGACAGCTTGGAAGTTCTGATATCAGAGGAGCTGGCTTTGAATCCTGTCTTGGATCCCTATTTTCTGTGTGACTTTGATAACTGACAGGATGAAAAAGCATTGGAAAGACCATCAGGGGTCGATTTAGACGAATCTCATTTTACAGATGAGGAAACTGAGGCACTGAGGACTCAATCAACTTATCAAAGATCATGCAGGTATTTCATGACAAAATCTAGATTTGAACCCAGCTTATTTGGTTCCAAACTATGCCACAGTGGTATATAACTTCTCTTGACCTCAGTTTCCTTATTTGATGTATATTTTCAGATATGTTCTCTTTATTTTCGTTAAATCAATTTTTTAAAAAAAATGTATGGCATGAACATGCTGTTTAAGGGGAAGTTTAGATTTCTTTTCCCTTCTAAGTATAATCAATACTGTGATACCTTAGACAATTCAAGCAAGAACTAGTAATCATTTTAGTTTACTTTGGTTTTATTTTAGGGAGGGAGAAATAATATCTTTAATATCATTGGAATTGGAAATTGGAAAATGACAGAGTTGGACTAGCTGGATGGCCTCTAAGGTCCCCTCCAGTTCTAAAGCCATGATCTATGGTTAGCCCTGTCGGGCACTGGCTTCTCCAACACTTTGGCTGATCCCTGTCTTTTCCGGAGACCCCAAGGTATGCCTGGGCTGCAGGGTTTCCAGGCACTCCCCTCGCCAGCCAGAAGGATGTTGTATAATAATCCTTGGGGGCCGCTGAGACAACTTGCAGTTTGCTCGAAGACTCAACGAGCTTTGCTAATTCTCATGACATCCTCCCTATGTGGGCACCACTCGACTCATCCTTTAGAGGAGAAAACCACCTTGTTAAGTTAAATGATTTCCCATAAGCCACCAACAAGCTCCTAAAACTGTCTTTCTGTTTCCTCTTTTGACCACTAATCAATGCCCCCTTTTTACATAAAGGCACTACAGCAATATCGGGTTGCCTTAAATCAAGTTTTTGTGGCAGGTATCTCACAGTTCGGTCTGGGGTTGGATGAGGGGGAGGAATTCAAATCTAAAACATTGCTTGGAAAAGAATTCCATGGTGGTAGCTTAGCTGGGTAACATCTAGGCTGTTGCTACATAGCATGCAATTATTTTTTCATTATTTATTTTATTTTATTTATTTTATTTTTTATTTTTATTTTAAATATTTTCCCCTAGTTACATATTTCAAGTTCTTTCCCTCTTCCCCAAACCCCCTAACCCCCCTTAGCCGATGCACAATTCCACTGGGTTTTACATGCATCATTGATTAAGACCTAATTCCATATTATTGATAGTTGGACTAGAGTTATTGTTTAGTGTCTTCATCTCCAATAATATACCCAACAGCCCATGTGTTCAAGCAGTTGTTTTTCTTCTGTGTTTCTCCTCCCACAGTTCTTCCTCTGAATGTGGCTAGTTTTCCTTCTCATAAGTCCCTCAGCCTTGCATAGCATGCAATTATTATAATAATGTATCATAACAATAATAACTATATTTACGTAACACTTTTTAAAACTCTTTTACCTTCCATCTTTCAATCAATACTGTGTACTGGTTCCAAGGCAGAGGAATGTAAGGGCTAGGCAATGGGGGTTAAGTGATTTGTCCAGGGTTACACAGCTCAGAAGTGTCTGAGGTCAAATTTGAACCCAGGACCTCCTGTCTCTAGTCCTGGCTCTCCATCCACTGAGTCACCCAGCTGCCCCCATCTTACCCTTTAAGATCTGCAAAGTGCATTGATGCATTCAATCTCATTTGAGCCTCATGTCACCACTCTCTGAGATGGGTGCTATTATCATTTCCACATTAAAAATAAGAGAAACTGAGGCTCAAAGAGGTTCCCAAAGCCACGTGACTCCCTGAGGCAGTATCTGAAGGTGGATCTTCCTGACTCCAGGTCCAACAACTGTGTTTTGGTTTCTAGAAGCCAATGACCAAACTTTCTTGACCAATTAAGTCAATTATCAAACTTTTTGACCAATTCGACCAAATAAAAGTAGGTCCCCAAGTTTCTTTTGGCTGGAATTACTAAACTAATTCAGCAGACACCTATTGATTTGTCTATTAGAAGCGAAGCAATACAAGGACAAAAACACAGTGAATGATCTAGTTTGTCTGCCCAATTTGTCATGTATTCTGTAGACAGGATCTCAAATTTTAATTAGGGAAGTAACCATTTTAAAGGGATCCTTACCCCTTACAGTAAGAGGGTCTCTGTAAACTGTCAGGCTAACATAATTCCTGAGGGGTCCATGGTCTAGCCCAGTGGTTCCCAAACTTTTTTGGCCTACCACCCCCTTTCCAGAAAAAATATTACTTAGCGCCCTGGAAATTAATTTTTTAAAATTTTAATAGCAATGAATAGGAAAGATAAAGGCACCTGTGGCCATCACCGCTCCTCTGGATCGCTGCAGCACCCACCAGGGGGCGGTGGCGCCCACTTTGGGAATCACTGGTCTAGAAGGTAGCACTTTGGACCCGAGGTTCAAATTCTATATGTGATACTCATTAGTTGTGTGTCCAGGGGCAAGACCTCTAGGTGGTCAGTTTCCTAAGAAACTCATGGAATCTCAGAACTGGAAGGGACTGCGGCCCCTTGTACCCATCTAGTTCAGCCCATACCTGAAAGAAGCCCCCACAACACCCCTTACAAATGGTCATCCAACCTTAGCTCAGAGACTTCCTGAGGCAGCCCAGTTTGGTTAGCTTTGATAGTTAGAAAGTGAATGATTATTATTTTTCCATTATCATGCTTCATCTCATATTTTATGGGACTTAGAGGGGGATGGAGGCTTAGAGAATCATCTACTTTGTTTTGCAGAAGAAAAAAGGGAGAATTGATTTGCCTCAAGACCGCAGAAGGAGTGCACAGTGAGCGTGCAATTCAAACCCAGGACTCTGATTTCAAATGCAACGCCCTGTCCAGGGCGCCATGATAAGTATCAACTCAAACTGCTGTTGGAGACACTGGGATGTGGTGGATAAAGAGCTGGCCTTGAAACCAAGAAGACATGAGTTCTAGTCCTGCCACTCACATATACTGACTGTGTGACCCTGGGGAAGCCACAACCTCTCAGGGCTCTGGGAAATTTCCCAAGATGTTAAGTTGGAGGAAAGAAGGTTCTGAATGAATTGGGAGAAGGAGGTCACTATTCCATTTCCATCATTGTTAGACTATTTCAATGGTAATGATGATTATTACCAATTTTTTATTTATATTTCTATCAATCAGTTAATTATTATTATAATTGTACATTTTATAATATATTATGATATATAATATATAATAATAATAGACTAAAATAGAATTATAAATAATTAATTAATGCCAATACCATTACCAATATCAAAATTCGAAGGGGACAGCTGGGTGGCTCAGTGGATTGAGTGCCAGACCTAGAGACAAAAGGAGCTGAGCCTTGAAGGGAGCTACGTTTCTCAGAGGTTGAAGAGAGGAGGAAGAGCATTCCATTGGGGAATGGGGGCCAGCCTGAGAAAGCTTACAGAATAGACTATCACCTATGGGGAATAGGAAGAAGGCCGGTTTGACTGCAGATGAGAGTATGATGCCTGAAGGGGAGCAATATGAAATTAAGTCTGGAAAGATAAGGATGTCAGTCCCTAAAGGGCATCCCTATTTTTTTCTTTTTTTTAAAATCTGAACTTGGTAAACACCAAATAAAACAAAAACTCCTCTCTTCACAGTAGAATAGAAAAAGGGCATGGTACACATAACTGTGAATCTCTAAAATACCCTTAAATTTTCCCACCTGACCAGACCGAGTTTGGACGAAGTATCTGGTAGAAGAAATGGGATACTTCGGAGGGTCAGAGGCGGCCTGTGACCGACCACAGGTCCTAGCTTCTTTCCCTGAGTGTTATCTCAAATTCCCAATTCTCTCTGGACAAGAGGGAGTAATCACTGGGAGGCAGGCAGACGGAAAAGTTTTTCCTGAATGAAAGATGATTTTAATTTGCACAATATGCACATTTATAATAATAATGGCTACATAAGACATTCAATAATAAGTCCCTAATGCTAACCTGGGGCAAAATATCTAATACAAATTAAATTGGCTCCGTTCCTGGGAATTTTAGTATATTGCATTGCAGAGTTTTGGGCCCAAACTGTGCAGTGAATCATTGATTAATATTCTAATTAAAATCAGAATGGACCCTGGGAAATGGTTGGTTTTCCCCAATAATGAATAAATAAATGCTTTCCAATTAAAGATGGGCCCCCAACTGAATGTTTGCAATTGACTATCATCTGTCTTCCTGAGAGCCATAGATTAGATTTGGGGAGGGGAAAAGGTTATGGGGGCCAGCTGTCTGAAGGAATCCAAAATCATTTCCAGGAACGCGTTGTTCACATCCTGTCAGGCAGGAGCGATGCTATCGACTTTGCAGTTGTGTGGATTAGAATCGAGCAGCTCCATCACTGGAGAATGGTGGGTTCAACAAACTCTTTGACCTCCCCAACCTCTTTCCCCCATCGTTTTTTCAGGTGTGGGCTGCTTTTCCGTGTGTGGGGACAGGTCACAATTTGTCATCTCCCTCAGCCTTGGTTTCCCCATCTGTGAAATGGAGATATTAATGATCTGTTCCCCTTAGGTCAGAAATGAACTCCTTTCCCCCTCAGACCTCAGATCTGTATTTTTTATGCCTCTCTCATACACTTCTTCT
This sequence comes from Gracilinanus agilis, assembly GCF_016433145.1. Lineage (NCBI taxonomy): Eukaryota > Metazoa > Chordata > Mammalia > Didelphimorphia > Didelphidae > Gracilinanus > Gracilinanus agilis. The sequence goes on from NC_058134.1 coordinate 44,989,611, forward strand.
GTATTATGTATTGGTGCATAAGGGAGGACTGTGGGCTACCTTGTAAGATGCAACAATCTCAACAGAGGATGGTTGAAAGAAATCTCTGCACAACGCTATACTATAGAAATGTTATCAGTTATGATTATCTAAAGTGAATGGATTAAATAACTCATAAATGTAATAGGATCTCTTAGATCCCACAGATCTAAATCCAATCATAACTATTCTTTTCTAGGGGACACGTGAAAGAATGGATGCATTACCTTTGGTTTGCAGCCAGAGATGTGGGTGCAACACCCATTAGAAGTCAGCCATGGGACATGAAGACTGTCTGTAGGGATGAATAAGTCTAAGATGGTAGGAAACCACCCAGGACTTTGCTCTGATGTACCCAAGACTCTGAAGTGTTAAATAGGCAGCAATACTTGGCAGGCCACTGGGGAAACAGAGCTCTACTGAGTGGGAAACCCCTGCCAACACTTGACTAGGGAAAAATAAACAGAGAACGTTGGGAGGAGAATTTAGGTTCCTCTCCCTCTAAACACTGGGTCAGTATATTTGAAAACAGAATGAAAGTACAGAGAATCTAGGCCAGAATTTAGAGGAGGAAAGAAGCTGGAGTTAGAGAGGATCCGCTGGTCCAACTCTTTCCATTTACAAACCAGAAGACTGAGGCAGAGAGATTAGCCTATATAGGATTATAGGATCATAGATTGGTAATTGGAAGAGACCTTAGAACCTATTTGGTCGAACCCCTTTATTTTATGGATGAGCAAATAAGAGTCCCAAGGAGGAAAAAAATAAATGAAAAAAAAAAGCATTTATTAAGTACCTACTATGTACCAAGCACTGTGCTAAGTACTTTACAAGTATTATCTCATTTGTTCCTTAGGAGTCCTGGGACCTAAGCGCTATTATTATTTCCATTTTATAGCTAAAGAAACCGAGGCAAACAGGTTTAAGTGAGTTGTCCATGACCACATAGCTAGAAAGTGTGTGAAGCTAGATTTGAAGTAATGTTTTCCTGACTCTAGACTCAGTGCTCTATCTGCTGAGCCATTGCAATAAGTTTTAAGGAACAAGGTCATTCGAGGAATACATGACACAAGCAGGTCCTCTAGCTTGAAATATGGCATCTTCCCCATTCCGCCATGTTGCCACAAAAGTCACCAATGGGGCTAGCCCAGGACTCCTCTGCTACCAAATGGTAAGAGCAGAATTTAAACCCAGATTGCTGCATTCTAGGCCAGGGTTTTTTCCTCTACATCATCATTAAAACCATTTCCAGTATATTTAAGTTATTTTAGGTCTCTCTCCCTCCCTTGTGAGCAGAACCATCCAGGCTGTAAAAGGAAATGAAGATGAGCCTGCAAATGGCAAAGCAGAAAGACAAAGGAGCCAGGAGGGAAGTTTTGAGATCAGGAATCTGTTTGGTTGCAAACCCCAACCCAATTCCGATTTTCATCCCTGGTAGCAAAGCTTTAGGAGGCACCAAGTGCCACTTCGAAGACTTGTAAAATTGGGTTGGAAGTCAGGCTTCTCCTGGGATGAATGTGAAGGGAAATGAGCATCTCTGCCAGTTTTTGTTGCTTATGGACCACATCCCCTCCCCCAAGGATCCCCTGCTTCTTCTCGTCGGTGACCCCAATGGCCATCGAGATTTCCCCCTCACACAGGCTCCGCTCCTCCGGCGTGAGGGTTCTGGGTACGCTGGTCTGGCTGGGGAATTTCCACTCCCCACATCAAGAGCCCCTTGGCCGGGATTCTGGCAAAATTCCCGAGAAGCAGGTTTCTGTTTTCAGCAGGGCCCTATTGCCTCGATCAGCATCGCTGCCCCCGTTCTCACGCTTCATGCGGTGGAGGTTCATTTGGAAGCCACAGCAAGAGACGAAAAAAGGAGATGAAGTGAGAAAAACAGGTTGGAGCCGGAATGTGAAGGGCTTGAAACGCCAAACAGAGGAGTTTTATTTTATGAGCCCGAGAAGACTGCAAGACAGCATATGGTTGTGAAATGGTCCCAGAGTAAACTGGAGGCTATGAGGTGGTAAATGCTATTGCAGTAGAGCCTAGACTGGATACACAGGACATGTCTCCATGGGAGAGTCAGGGATGCTTAATGGGAGTCAGGAAGACCTGGGTTCAAATCCCACCTCTGTCACCAGTTGTATGACATTGGCAAGTCAGGGGATCTTGGAGCCTCGAGGAAGCTCTCTTTCCCCACTGCCTTATGAGGCAGGGTCTTTAAGGCTCAAACTCATGAGGCAGAGTGTTGGGGGGCAGCTGGGTAGCTCAGTGGATTGAGAGCCAGGCCTAGAGAAGGGAGGTCCTAGGTTCAAATCTGACCTCAGACACTTCCCAGCTGTGTGACCCTGGGCAAGTCATTTAACCCCCCAGTGCCTATCCCTTACCACCCTTACCAATATACGGTATTGACTCCAAGACAGAAGGTAAGGGTTAAAAAAAAAAAAAAAAAAGAAGCAGGGTGTTAAAGGGCCAGCATTAAGAGGCAGGTTGTTAAAGGGTCAACTTTAAGAGACAGGACATTAAAAGGGCCAACTAGTAAGGCAAGCAAGAACTAGGAGATTGATAGGAATCAACAGGGAAGACAGGGAGAGGCAAGACAAACAGAACAGATACAAACTCCCAGCAACAAAAAAAATCCTGATACTAAAGAAACTTTCCAATCCAGGAAACATCACAGACACTCTTCCTCTAGGGACCAACCTCCTGGGCAGGGCATTCACTCATTTATTCATGAAAAAGCACTTAAAAGCTTGGAATTTAACAATATTTTGAAGAACCAAGCAGCATCAATTGACATAGTACGTTTTTTAAATCCATAAAACAAAGAAAACAGAGATAGTAGAATGAAAATGTTTATTTGAAAGTAAAATTATAGTATCTCCTTGTCATTTGTATTTAGTGTTTTTTGCATGGATTAGAGAAAGAAAACACTTCTTATCAGATATATTTCCTTGTCAATAAATTCACCAGGTTCTTCTAGTATTAAACTCCTAATATGTGTCAGGTCTTGGAAATACAAATAAAAAGGGGAACCAGCCCCTATTCTCAAGAAATTTCTATTCTAATGAAAAGAAACACTTTTCTGTCTCCATAGGAGAGTCAGGGATGCTTAATGGATAAGAGTGCTTGGGAGTCAGGAAGACATGGGTTCAAATCCCACCTCTGTCACTTACTCCTCCCTTCTCGTTTAATCCTGATTCATTCAGCGATTCATCTGGAAGACAGAGAGAGGAGTAGATCTCTGCTCATTTCCAAGATTCTACCCCCAGGTCTTCCCTTTCCAGAAGCTCAAGGTTGGAGCATCACTGCAGAAGGGAGGCTTGGGGTGGGTGATAGGTATAAATTGAACACAGGGCATAGTTACCTGTCATTCCACCACCTAGAAATCTCTATTGGCCTCCATATTTGTGACTCCATCATCACCTGGTGTTCATTAATATGACTCTGAGGCCCTATGAGATCCAGACTGGACAAAGAAAGATTCAATTATTCTCGGCATAGTTTTAATGTTATGTGCATTATAATGTGGTCTAATTCTTGCTGCATTCTTAGAAACGGGCTCAACCAAGTATAATGTACTGACTCTGTTTCTCAATAGAGGGTTAATTTGCCATCTAGTACCGTGGAACCATAAATTCTGAGATGGAAGGGTTCTTAGAAGCCACATTGTCCAACTCCTTCATTTTATAGTTGAAGCCTGGGGAACTGAACAACTTGCTGGGTGCTTCACAGATGATCCAGAGGCAAAGGAGGGCTCCAAAGGCAGATCTTGTGTCTTCAAATTCAACTAACTGCTGTACCTGAATTGTCTGCCATCTTCTGGCAGGAGAATAGGACCATGCTGAGCTAGAAGGCAGCCATTCAGGGCATGAGAAAATGTTCCCTTCAACCTCTCTCCTCCTCTAGGACTAGCTGTGAAATTATACTGGCCATTGATCCACCAGGGGTCCAATAAGTCCCTGAGGTACAAATGTCATGGTAGTCAACAGAAAATAGACATGGTGGTAAGAAGGCATTTGGCAAGGCAGTGAAAGGAATGGAGGGGGCAACCACTGGTGTGCTGCCAGGGTTCTCAGAGTACGATCCCAGGCTCAGGTGGTGTGTTAAGGGATTTGGATCTCCACACAGTCATTTAAAAACTAGTGGCTCACCTAGGGTATTTTCAAGTGTTATCTCATCCCATCTCCAGCTCCATGCTGTTCTTCTTCTTCATCCTTCAGCCTGGCCCCAAGACTTCCACATTTCCAACTAAGGCCTCTGTCTTCCCCGTTGGGATGGTCACAGTGGCAGCTCTCTCTGAGATGCATAGCTGAGTCTTGGGGAAATCAAGATGAGGAGGGTGTGGATAAGATTGTGTGGATGGAGAAGAGCCTGGGGAATAAATCTGAAGGCTGCTGTCCAGGAATCTTTCTCTGCTGCCAACTTTTGGTGTGCCATGATGCCTCAAAGAAAAGAATACCGTGCCAGGAGCAAAAAATATTGTAGAACCAATGGGGCAGAGTAAAGAATACTAGATTTCGTGGTCCCATAATTTGGTGTTGGTTCTGCTATTTGCTACTTCTGTGATCTGACATTCATCAACTCTTTTTCCTTAGAGGAAAATCATAACCTTGCCTCTTGTATGGCAAAGACAAGTTTCTATGCCCACTGTTTGGCAAAAATTGCTAGGAATGAACCCGTGGTTTGTTAATTTACAAATAAATTATCTGAATAATTTAGAAGCCTCAGAGCTTACTTTGGGGGGAAAGAGCAAGAAAGGGTAGGACTAAGCAGGTTAGGTAAAGCTACATTGATCACAATTTTGACACCTCAGTCTTCTCACTGATAATTTGGGCTGTGTAGACAAATCCTTCAACAGTGAAGAGAGTACTGGTTTGAGTGTCAGGCAGATCAAGGTTTAAATCTCTCCTCCAACGCTAGCTGTGTCACCCCAAACAAGTTGTTTTACTTCTCGGGGCCTCAATGTCCTTAGTTGTAAAATAAGAGGTGGAGGATGACCTAGATGGCCCCAATGGTCCCTTCTAGATCTAATCCTGTAACTTTAAGGTCCCAAATTAAGCCATCTGTAACTGAGGTGGTAAGAGAGCATCTGATAAGGCAGGCAGGTTGGCTAAGACTGACCCCAACCAGAGTATTTCCTGCAGGAGGTGGGTCTAATTTTAGTCACTATGCACAGGACATGCTATCCAAGAGTATGGAAGAGAACAGAGTCTGCTCCAAACAGAAAGCCTAAATCAAGATGAGGAAACGGAGGCAGCTAGAGGTTAAATGACTTGCCCAGGGTCACACAACTCATAAATGTCTAAGACCAGAAGTGAAAACTCAGGTTTTCTGGACTCCAGGTCCAAGGCTCTGTTTACTGTTCCATCTAAGCTGATTATTGAAAACAACTGTCCTAGAAAATATTTCTAGGAAAGAAACCTACAGATGTTATATCTGTAGCTAATACAAAATTTATATTTGTAGGGCTGCTACATTCTCCCTCCAAGAGTGGTATGTGAAAGGTCAGGATGTTTTTCTCTTTAAATTCCATCAGCTTTGACCTCTATTGCTCGTGCTCCTTCCACTTTTAGGTCCTAGAAATTAGCAACTGAGTTTCACTTTTAAAATTAATTTTTTAAAAATTTTCAATGACAATTTGCCTTCTCTCTTTTCTACCACTTATACTTACCTCCTCCCGACAGAGAAAGAGAAAAAGCAAAACCCCTATTATAAACACGGAGAGTTAAGCAAAACCAATTTCCTTATTGGTCATGCTCCATCTTCCCTCAAAATATGTTTCAGTAGGCATGCAAGCCCAGCCCTTCTCTGTCATGAGGCAAGATTCACATTTTTTTTTCTTAAAAAACCCTTAGCTCCCATCTTAGAATTGTACATTGGTTCCAAGGCAGAATAGTTATAAGAACTCAGCAATGGGAATCACACAGCCAGGAAGCATCTGAGGCCATTTTTTTAACCCAACATCTCCCATCTCGAGGCCTGGCTCTCAATCCACTGAGCCACCTAGTTGCCTCCAAGTAACGTGTTTTATCACGAGTCCTCCGGAATTGTGTTTGGTTACTGCATTGATGAGGGTTTGAAAGTCTCTAAAGTCGTCTGATTTCACAACAATGTCATTGTATAAATTGTTCCCCTTGTTTGGCTTGTTCTGCTCCTTTTACTCTGCATCATTTTATGTAGAGTCTTCTCAGGTTTCTCTGTCTTCTTCATAATTTCTTATAGCATTTCATCATAATCCCAATTTCATTTAATCACTTAATTTAATCACCCAGACAACTGAAAAAGCTTCTCCTAACTCTGTAGTTAGTAAAGTAGAATCAGTCATAGAATGAATGTCTACACATGTTCGAATCAAAGGAGTTCTCGGCTCCATTCCTGGCACATAGTAGGCGTTTAATAAGTGCTGGTTTCCCTCCCTTCCCCTTCAAGTCTCTCCAAGGTATATCCATTACACATTATCCAGAAGCGAGCTCTCAGGCTCTCCCACGTGGGGAATATGGATCAGCCGACACTTTACTGATGTTTTGTTTTTACATTACAAACATTTACAGATTACCCCAATTCCATGAGAGGTCTCTTGTAGCAAAGTAAAACAATTAAGCAAAAGCTGACGATAGTGACCTCATCTGAAAATGTATGCCAGGTTCCACATCTGTTGCATTACCCCACCTATTCAAAAAGAAATTTAATTAACAGAATCTATTTTCTCTCTCCTTCTTACCTCCCACACTTTGAAAAAAAATAGCATTAGTCAAGTACCTTGGTGCAATCTGCAGGTGTGCCAGGCTGCTTTATACCCAGAAAGTGCTTCATACTCTTATTTACTGCTAAGCAGAGGAAACAGATAGGACTCAAAGAAAATATTTCTCTGGATTTGTGGGAAGGCGATGGCATGTTAGGAACAAGAGGAGAAAAGACCCTCGGCACCTTTATCCAGCTCAAGGCCACACAAGAGGACCACCAAAATTCTGCAGATGTTCAGAAAAGTCTGGGTAGCCCAGAGTCAAAGGATGGATTTACACCAAGAGAGAAGTTCCCTAGTTCAGTGATGGAGGAAGCTGTGTTTGTGAGCTGAAGTAACGAGTGTAGGAAATCCAGGTCCCAAAAAGAGGTGAGGGAGGGAAAAGGGAATTTTCTCTCTTCTTCAGTAGGAGATGATAAGAAGACAGCACACTGAGGACAGAGGAGTGTGGAGAAGCAGTCACCCCAGAATGGCACCAGCTTCTCATGGGGTAATCCCTCCCAGCGACAAGAAGATCCAGCAGCAGACTCAAGGAAAGGGAAGGTTCCACCCTGTTAGCTGAGTGTCCCACTTGGAAGGAGCCACATCTAAAGGGTAGAAGAAAATATGAAGGGAGGAAGGACTTCCAGAGTCATCTGCCACCCTGGTTCTCTACATGCGTGCCTCACTTCCCTGTAAATTAAGTTGATGTTCTTGGGGTCACCCAAGACTTTTTGCTTTCATCTACCTCATGTAAGCCAGCCGCTGACGAATTTCATTGTTGCTATAGTCATTTTATTCTCAGTTCACAAGCCTTACTCAGTTCCTTACCATCCCATTCCTGGACTACTGAGATAAGTCTTTGAGCTGGTCAGCCTTCCCTAAGTGTCTCCCTGCTCCCCTCCAATGTACCAGTGGCTTCTCTAAAGAGTGGGTCACACTGTGTCACGCCCACCCCTCCTCTGCTCAGTGAGCTCTAGCAACTCCCTATTAACTTCAACATCAAATATAAATTCCTCCATTTGACATTTAAAGCGCTCCATAACTTAGCCACTGCCTACCTTTTCAGCTTTTTTATATATTGCTCCTCTACTTAGCACAATGCCTGGCACATAGTAAGAGCTATAGAAATGTTAGCTGTAGCCATTCTGGACTTCTTACAATTTTAAAATATGACGCTTCCATTTCCCATCTCCATTCCTTGGCACTATCCCATGCCAAGAATGTTCTCCTTCCTTGTCATACCTATCTCTTATTAGAATTAGATGGAAGCTTACATTTTACATTTTATTCTAATCTAAGAGATTAGAATCTCTTAGAATCAGATTGAAGCCTACATTTTACATTTTATTCTAAGAGATTGAAATCACTTAGAATCAGATTGAAGCCTACATTTTACATTTTATTCTTATCCAAGAGATTAGACTCTCTTAGAATCAGATTGAAGCCTATGTTTTGGGGAGGGGCTTTCCTCAGTTTCCCCAGACCCTAAAGATCCTTTTCCAATCATCTCCATCTCTTCAGCATGTCTCTTTTACACACCTGGTTATTTATATGTTGTCTCCCCCTGCTTGAGGGCAGGATTGTTCTATGCCTTTTCTTGTATCTCAGCATCCGGCACATAGTAGGTGATTAACAAATGCTCATGGATTGGCAGAATGGAAATGAGCAATGAAGGGATGAGTGCAGTAAGTATTCTTTAAATTGTCTCATATAAAAGTTTTGCTTAAAGTTAATATGTGTTAACACTATGAGACGGTGAACCAGAAAACGAATGCAATTCTTTTGGGGGAGAGCAGGTTTGTAGTCTTGGGGTTGCTGCCAGTTAAGAGGCCTGCTCAGATTCCCTGTCACTGCATCAGATCAGCAGGACTTCCTCGGTGGCATCAAGGCTGGATAGAGATCCACTGCTCCATCCTGCTTCTTGAGTAAGCTTAGGCTTCATGAATAGAAGTCTAACAGAAGAGAGGGGGTGACCTTTGACTTGCCTTGACCCATGTACATGGAGCTTAGCCCCTCTGAGCATCCCCCACTTTATCATGGCACCAGTCCTGAGGGGTCTTTGACCAAGCCTACTTTTTCTAACGTGGAATCTGCTACATTCTTTTACTATGTGAGTGGAGGTGGCCTCCTTTCACCCTCAAGGCTGACTCCGTGTTAAAAGTGGGCATGCTCAGGAGCCCAAGTTACATACCCAACATCTGAAATATTATGGTCAGGTTTCAGTGTCACATTTCCCAGCTGTGGCACATCTAAGGGGAGGGGAGGAGTTGGATGGTAGAAGGCCTAGAAACAAGGCTATTTGGTCCCAGAAAGTCCCAGAACTAATAAGTGACAGTTGGGGGAGTGGGGAGAGAAGGGACACACAGGTATGACGCTTGCTTTATCATACAGAAGAAATGAACAATTAGAAATGTCTAAAAGGGGAATAAACTGCCTTTGGGGGGCGGTATTTGGTTCTTTGATATTGGAGAGCCCCAAAAGGAGGCTAAGTAACCATTTTTCCTTCGTGCTTTGGCTTAGATGACCATTAAGGGCCCTTCCAACTTGGGAGATTCCATGAACAAAATTTATGATAGTGACCATAAGAATTTTATTTCACCTGTCAGCTGCATCTTTTACATTCTGCATTGGACAACACAATAGTCCTGGCTGATTAGAGGGTCACTAATAGGTATTGATCTGGTGCCATAAATTCTTCTTTTCATAAAAACATCTTTGCTGTTCAGGGAAAAAGGTCATAAGGCACTTTGGGACTGTGCAAACCCACAAAGAGGAACGAAACAGGCTCAGAAAAGCCTGCTTGCCATTCTCAGCACCCCTTCAAAAACACAGTCTTCATCTGACTAACTAGATCCCTTTTTACCTAGACTTTCTCAGGGGAGGGGACAGCTTCCAACTTTACAAAGAAATGATCCTCCTTGAATTAGATTAGGGAAAACATTTACCTTGTACTAGGCACACAAATACAAACCAAAGGACCGTGCTTCTTATCCTCGAGGAGTTTACAGTGGAATGGATCGGGACAAGTCTAAAAGTGAACGGAAAAATGCAATGGGAGGGGGGGGGTTCCCAAGTAGGAGAATAAAAACCCAGAGTGTCAGGAACAGAACTAGGCTAGAAGCGAGCATCGATGCCTTGGGCACTTCTACAAAGGGCAGAAACTCCTCTAGTAGAGGAGGGGACTTTAGGGGTAAACCCCACAGTGTGCAAAGACAGCTGGAGAAGAGATGGAAAAGTCTGGAGCAGAGCTGGGCTAGATGACTTACCCATCAATCAGCGAGCTTTTATTTAGCACTGATGTGCCAGGCATTGAGGATAGTTAAGACTAAAAGGAAACCTTCCCTCTATTTACCTTCTATCCATTCTTGTTTGATGTGTTTTCCTCAGAGCTCCACCTACCTTTATTCTCCCAAACTGCCTTCTAGTTTTCAAGGAAGCAGCTTTTTTTCTTTTCTGGGACTTTGTGCTTTGGACCCCATCCTTGTCCTCTTTTTCTAGAACCACCTTTTTTTTCTACCTTATTCCCACAGGGCAGGGAAATGGCTTTATTTTCTTATTGTGCCTTTGAGATGAGTGCCGGCCCTCGGACTCCTGCTAGCTACCTTGTAGGATGGCTGTGGCAGGCTGGCTCAGCAGAGCCAGGAGCATCACACCATCATCTTCAGGCAGCATCAAGCCCCAGTGAGGGAGCTATAGCAGTGATGGAGCCCAGTATATTCAGCTCCACAACGATTCAAGTGTGTGTTCCCGTGTGAACTGTTGCCCCAGCCCTAGCACTCCCACAGGGTACATAATTCATTCTTGGCAATGCTGCTTGCTCTGCTTGTCCATGCCTTCCTACAGGTTAACCAGAAAGAATCCTGAAAATGAGAGAACAGTGGGTTGATTCTATAAACACCCTTGGCCAGCCCTTTCCCCACCTTCCCCTCCTTTCTCTTCTTCCCACAAGAAAACACTGCCCCAGAGGCAGCTTGGAGAAAACCAAACCAAACCACCTGCTCAAACAGGAAGTGCCATCTGGCTAGAAGTTAGGAAATAACAAGCCAGAGGAGAAACATTCTGGGAACCACCTGGGCAAACTGGTCAGCACCAGGCTAGAACCCGCAAGGATTGTGGTCTTCTGGGATGATGGAGTTCATCTCTGCTTCCTTTTCGGTAGAGATGATTCCTTGGGAATTCAGAAAGTCTTGGGTCATACATACTACCTGAGACTGGCAACTCCTTCCCCTTCTGAGAACAGAGCTGCTATTTGCATTTCAAGATATTGCTGGAATACACAGTCTTTGTTTTCCATTGGGAGGAGAAGGAGGGTCATCCAAGGTCCCTTCTTTTAGCTGTCAGTGCTCACTGGCATCTCCAGCTGATGGTGAGCAAAGGAAAACAAAGATGAATCTCAACTTTGTCCATTTTCAGGCAAAAGGACTGATCAGGACATTTCCCAATGGAGTCCAAACTATGACCCGCAGAAAACTGACTTTGATGCCTTCAGCCTCCTATCCTTCCTCTCTTTTCAGTGGAGCTCTTTTCCCCTCTTCTTCCTGCAGTCTGTCTTTAAAACCTACTTTTGGCCCTTCATTCATATGAAAGGGACCACAATTAATTATAGTTTAAATTGTTTTCTCTCCTAGGGAAGGAGGGACATCTGAAGCTTTTATACATACAAATTCAAGCTCCACCACTACTAAGGAACAAGGAGGACACCTCTCCTGGATTTTATGCACTCTCTTTAGACTTCAAGGGACCTTTCACAAAGCCTCTTCTCTTTCCATATGAAGGATCATCCAATCATAGATTTAGAATGGAGAAAGACCAAGGAGGGCCATCTAGTCAACCCATTCATTTTACAGAAGAGGAATCTGAGGCCACAGAGGACCGGAATTGCCCAAAGTCATCCAGGTCATAGCAAGTAGCAGATCCAGGAGGAAGTGGGGAGAAAGCACAGGAACTCGAATCTAAGTAGGAAACCATTGGCCTGGGAGCCCTCTTTAAATGGCGACTTCAGGAGGATTTTATGCTCCACCCTTCAGTCCTTCAATCAGAGGAGCAGAGAGGCTATTGAGAGCCTAATGCCATGTGAGCACCAAAATGGATTCAATCTCCAGGATGATGATGAGTTTCTGGACAATCGGTTTTTCTGACAGCACGGTCATTGACTGGGGTAGTGGGGGGATGTCAAATAAAGGGAGTATAGCTGGAGTGCAGCTAGAAGAAGACTCAAAAAGACCTGGATTCAAATTCTGAATGAGACAACATCTACCAACTTTCTAACCCCTCCTTGTTTTCATCTGCAAAATGGGGACAGTAATATTGCCACACGGTCTCTTTGGGGGAAGAGATTTGTAAATCTTAAGAGCACTGTAAAAAAAGCATGCTATTATTATAACCCACGGATGTTTGTTTTCACCATCTATGGCCCCATTTCACCCATGCACCTGGGACCTCTACGGCCAGCTATAACTGCCGGACCATTGTTGGGTCAATCCATCAGTTTGGAGAGTCTGGCAGGGATTAGACTCACATCTCACCCTGAAGGGCTCTTTTTCCAGGGGGGAGTCCTTGGCATATAGAGCTCCACGTGAGAGGTATCTGGGGCTGCCTGTCAGGAGCCCAGAGCTCAGGACTCTCTCCACCTCTTCCTTTCCAGCCTTCCAACATGAATGCTCTTTGAGCATTCACAAGCTGCCAGCACCCGTACAATAGAAGTGAACATGCACAAGGCACTGTCCCTGACCTCAGGCAATTCCCAGCACTCTGCTGGATTATTGCTAAATTGGTGCCAATCTGGTTTCTCCCAAGCAGCAAGACTTTCCCCATGGGAAGGTACAACCCGAAACTTTGCCTGTAGAGCAACTTGTTCTCTCTGACACACCCAGTTCCAGAGAAGGAGACCTTAGTTAGCTGCGACTGTGACTGTGCCTGGGGCTAATTCAGTTCCATCTCCTGGACCTGGCTCTGTTCTCTCTGTGGCTCCAACACCAGCCCAACAGCTCCCACAACCAAGAAATAGTTGGAATCCACCTCTCTGGCTGCAGACCTGGGACTGTGAACCCCACATCTGGGTTGTTCTGAGGGAAAACTGTTAAATAATTGACATTTGTCTGTGTCTCCACCTTTGGAACTTTACTTTCCTCTGTGAAGCCCTTTCTCACCTCTCCTGGGTGGCCCCCCGCCTTGTCCTCCTGCTGCCTCTTTATCTTCTTTCATGTCAATGAGCATTTATATGTCCTCTACCGCCAGGATCATGCTGGGGAAACAAAGAAAGACAAGAACACAAGCCCTGCTCTCAAGGAGCTCCTATTCTACTGAGCACAGCAACAAGCAAACCACTATATTTAGAGGAGCCAGGAGGGAAAGCCTTCCAGGCTTGGGGGCGACTCATAAAAAGGCAGGTGATGGACTACTACTGGTGGTTGTTGCAGCAGAAGGCCAGTGTTTCCAGATAGTAAAATTCATGGAGGGGAATAAAATAGAAGAGGTCTGGAAAGGGAGAGACAGGGTCCTTTAGAAGAACTTTAAAAACCAGAGAGAGGATTTTATTTGATCCAAGAGGGAATAGGGAGCCACAGGAGTTCAGTGAGCTGGAAATGGCTTATAGCAATGGTGTCAAACTTAAATGGGGCAGCTAGATGACTCAGTGGATGGAATCCTGTTCCTGGAGTCACAAAAACTCATCTCCCTGAGTTCAAATTTGGTCTTGGATGCTTATTAGTTGTGTGACCCAGGGCAAGTCACGTAACCCTGTCTGCTTCAGTTTCCTCATCTGTAAAATAAGCTGGAGAGGGAAATGGCAAACCATTCTGGGATTTCTGCCAAGAAAACCCCCAGTGGTGGGGAAAAAAAGAAGGAAAAAAAAAAAGAACCCCCTCCCAGTGGGGGTCACAAAGAGTCAAACAGACTAAACCAAGACCCAACAAGAGTAAATTCAAAATAGAAATAAGGGCTACTAATGCAAATATAAGGGTCCCAGCAGCCCCATATAGCCTTAGGTTAGAAAATCACATGGTAACATTATCTCTCTCCTACTGTATTTTTATTTATTTTGTTAAATATTTCCCAACTTTTTACTTTTCAATTTCATTAGTCCCACTCCGATATATTTGACACCTCTGGCCTTAAAGTATTACTCTTCCAAGGTTTATGTATATTTTAACAGGAGCCAAAATTATTAATTAACAAGCATTTATTAGTCACCTACTATTTATTAGTCACCTACTATTAGTCACCAAACTCTATGCTAAGCACTGGAGGAAACTGAAAACTGTCTCTGCTCTCAAGAGATAAGAGCTTACAACCCAGCTCTTTGAGGGAACAATCAATAAAATATGCCCCCCCCCAAAGATTCAAGGTGAATGTCATTGTGGGAAGGGAATTTAGAAGTCAGTTATTCTAACCCATACCTGAACATAAATCCCTTCTACTGCATATCCAGGTCATTTGGCTTTTTCTCCATGATGTCCCCTCTGCTCGGTCTACCTTTGGATAGCTGTAATTATAAAGAGAGTTTTACTTAAATTGACCTCACAGTTTCCACATATTTTTCCTGGTTCTATCCCTGTGTACTCAACAAATAAATATGTCATCAGTGACCATCCATCATTTTCTTCTATCTTGATATCCACTGGGTCACAGGTATGGCCCCCTATGTCCTCTCGTCGCATGCCTAAATAAAGCTCTATTCTTCTCCTCTATCTATGAGCCTCCTCTATCTATTCTCTCTTAGCTTGGTCTCTCATGAGTTCAATGATGATGAAAGAAATTATCTATATATAAATTCAGCACCAGTCTCCTCCTGTGTTCCAGCCCCGGAACCAATTGCCTATTAGATATTTCAAATTAAATGTTTTCCCAACATCTCAAACACATGTACAAAACAAACTCATTTCTTTTTTTTTTAAACCCTTACCTACAGTCTTAAAATTAATACTATGTATTGGTTCTAAGCCAGAAGAATGGAAAGAGCTAAGCAATGGAGGTTAAATGACTTGCCAAGGGCTGAGCTCATATTTGAACCCCCATCTCTAGGCATATTTCTCAATTCACTGAGCCATTTTACTGTCCTGCAAACTAATTTCTTTCTTCCCCTCACCTCTAACTCATTTTTCTTCCAAACACTTTCCATTTTTGTTGAGAAAATCTCCAACTTTTTAGACTCTCACATTCACAACTTTGGGGTTATTCTTTTTTTAAAAAAAATTAATTTAGAATATTTTTCCATGGTTACAAGATTCATGTTCTTTCCTTCCCCTCCCCCAAACTTCTTCCTGTAGCTGATGCACAATTCCACTGGATTTTATATGTCTCATTGATCAAGAGCCATTTCTATATTATTGATATTTGCACTGGGGTGATCATTTACAGTCTACATCCCTGATCATATCCCCATCGACCTATGTGATCAAGCAATTGTTTTTCTTCTGTGTTTCTACTCCCACAGTTCTTTCTCTGGATGTGGATAGTGTTCTTTCTCATAAGTCCCTCAGAATTGTCCTGGGTCATTGCATTGCTGCTAGTAGAGAAGTCCGTTACATTTGATTTTACCACAGTGTATCAGTCTCTGTGTACAATGTCCTTCTGGCTCTGCTCCTTTCACTCTGCATCAATTCCTGGAGGTTGTTCCAGTTCACATGGAATTCCTCCAGTTCATCATTCCTTTGAGCACAACAGTATTCCATCACCAGCATATACCACAATTTGTTTAGCCATTCTCCATTCGAAGGGCATCCCTTCATTTTCCAACTTTTTGCCACCACAAAGAGCGTGACTATAAATATTTTTATACGAATCTTTTTCCTTATGATCTCTTTGGGGTATAAACCCAGCAGGGGTATGGCTGGATCAAAAGGCAGACAGTCTTTTAGTGTCCTTTGGGCATAGTTCCAAATTGCCATTTTGGGGTTATTCTCAACTCATTCTCTCTCATCTTATATGTCTTGTTCCATTGCTAAATCTTGTTTTTATTTCCACAACACATCTAGTAAATCTTGTTTTTATTTCCACAACAAATCTAGTATCTATCTTCTCACCACTTACCCAGCCACTACCCTAAGTGGTTGGTCTACTATAATGGCCTCTCTGCCCCAAGTTCCACCTCTCTCTAATCTATTATCCTCCCAATGCTTGTGCCAAAGAGACTTGTAAATCTTAGAGAGTAGCTCTGAAAAATTAAATGACTGGGATCACATATGGGGCAGAGGTGGGCTTGAATCCAGGTTTTCTCCAATAGCCAAATCAACTCTCTATTCATTATGCCACACTACTTGGCACATAGTAGTTTTTTTTAAACCCTTATCTTATTGGTTCCAAGGCAGAAGAGAGATTAGGTTTGGGGGGTTAAGTAACTTGCCCAGGAAATGTCTAAGACCAGCTTGAACCTAGAACCCTTCATTTCTAGGTCTCGCTCTTACTTCATTAATCCACCTAGCTGCTCTCACATAGTAAATGCCTAGTGGTTGAATGACATGTAGCATGAACTTGAAGCCTTTGTTATCTTTGGTTGCCTTCCTCTGGTCAGCATGGCATAATGGATAGGACTTGGGAGCCAGAAAGACTTAGGTCTAAATTTGGCCCCCGTGTCTAGACATGCCACTTAATCTCTACCTACCTTGGTTCCCTCATCTGGACCCAGATTCAGGGGCTTCTCTAGTCCCTTTTATCTCCTTCTATAATCCTCCATCCAATCTCCCAGCTTACTGAAGACCCTCCAAAAGTCCAACTCCCACTTCTGATCATGATCTCTCAAATGCAGTCTGAGCTGGGCAGAGTACTGGGGCGTTATCTCTGACCTCCTTATCCTTAGCCTAGAAGTCATGATTCTCTCAATGCAGCCCCAGATTGCACCCCCTCTTCTGTCCTCTCCAAAATGCTTCCCGGGGATAATGGCTTCACCTCTTCCACAATTATCTTGGTGACTAGACAGAGATGACAGCCTTGGGACAGCAGCAGGCTTGCCTGGTCTTGGTACTCCTTCCCTTTCCCTTTAAGAATGCCCTTCTCCAAGTTATTTTAATCCTTTTGCTGGAGCCTCAAGGCTACTGTCTCCGTGCTGTATTGATTTCAGGTTTCAGGGTTAATGAAGATTTTCCAGTCCACTTCAGAAACAGCCTGGATGCAATATGAAAATGGCTGCCTTGGGCTTCTCTCTGCTCCCCCCTTTCAAAAAGGGCAAAAAGACAAGTTCAACCTTACCACCAGGTTCCCTCTAAGCTGCCTGCATACCCACAGACCAACTTACATCCAGAAGTTGCTTATCAGCACTGTGTCAATTCCTTAATGTTTCACCCATCTTCCAACCTCTTAAAAGGAGACAAAACCTAGTTACTCCCCCAAACATGGTGCCATCTTGCCAAGGGATGTTATCAATTTAATTCACTTAAATAAGCCTTCACTGATTGCCTCCTGTGATTCATTGCTTCAGAATTTAGAGGCCATCTAGCCTAACCTCTTTGTTTTACAAGTGAGGAAACTGAGGCTGGAGTGATTAAATATTGTGCTTAAGGTCTCAAAGGGAGTAAGAGTTGGAGCTTCAAGTTCAAAGATTCCGCTCAACAAGCATGTATTGGATATTTTCTCAGTGCCCACTGATGGGAGATAAAAATTAAAAAAAAAAAAGTTTACATGCAGTCATCAAGAGTCTACGTTCTACTGGGGGATGCTGCATTCACAAAGAAAAGGCAATTTGAGAAGGGGGAGAGCACTAGCGAGCGGGGAACCCCAAGGATGCCCCGGTTCCTCTGCAGAGTAAGATACCCTGCCCTGTGTCCTGATGAGGGGGTTTGCATTTACCTGGATGATCAAAGCGAGTGTCCAAGTTGGAAGAACCTGAACTCTACTGTGGGTGGGACTTTGGTGGTCACTGGTGAGAGGACTGTGCAGCCTGTTGACACTGGCACCTGCTCCCTGGGGAACTCTTTGAACCCCGCTCTGATGAGATAAGGGGCCTGCTCAGGTTACACACGGATACCTTTGGGCCCCATAAAATGTGGTTGGCATCCCTGAGCAGGAGGGTAGTCATGGCAACAAGCCTATTGGCGGTTTTTTCCAGGCAGCCCAGTGGAGATCTGGGAGTGCCGCTTCCTTGTCCAGCCAGGAGCAGGTGATTGGCAAAGGTCAGAGCTGATGACAGTCTGTGAACTGCCTAGAGGGGATGATGAGAGGCCAGGAGGAGGGGGCTGCCAGAGGGGACGGGAGTCACTGGGAAACAGACCTGCGGTCCTTGGCCATTAGTGGGGAGGGCATGGCCAAAAGGAGGCATGATGGAGGTGAAGGTTCTGAGAGCTGAAAATGGGGGCTGGTGGGGATTAAAAGACAAGACAGGCCATGGGGTGGGGGTCACAGGGAAGGCAGAGTCCCAGGGGTGCTAAGAGAAGGCTGCTGTTGCCTGCCTTCATTAAGGACATCGACAGAGACAGGATGCTCACACCTTCCATTTCATGCCTTTGCCTGGGGGTCCTTCATGCCCAGAATGTTCTTCTTTCTCCCCTCTGCCTTCAAGTTGCCCTGAAGTCTCCCTTCAAGTTCCACCTTTGTAAGATGCTCTTGTAAGTCTTCCCCACTCCCCAAACCACTTTGGGGGTGCCTTCCCTGTCAGCTGACCTCCCACTTACAGTTTGTTTCACGTTCCAACAGAATTCCTTTCTTCTTCTCTTCTCAATTAGAATGGGAGCTCCCTGAAGGCAGGGAGGGTTTCTGCCTTTTGTTTTGGCATCTCCTATGGCTTAGCATAATCTTTGGCATAGATTAAGTTGCCTCAATTATAAAATTAGGATAATAGCAGCACTTAATTCCCAGGATTGTTTTGAACATAAAATGAGATGACACTGGTAGTGTGCTTTGAAAAAGCACTCTATAAATGCCAGCTACTACTACCACTGCTACCTCTACTACTACTACTACCTCTACTACTACTACCTCTACTACTACTACCTCTACTACTACTACTACTACTACTACTACTACTACTACTACTACTACTACCACCACTATTACTGCCACCACTACAACCACCAGCACTATCAATACTACCACCACCACTACCAGCATTGCCATATACATATGGCAAAGAGATAATCTATAGACTGCAAACATCCCTGTCTCGGATCTGCTGGGAAAAGGAAAGCCTACAAATTCTCTCCCCCTCCATCTTTGCTTTTTTTAGATGTTCATCACAGCAGCCCTCCAGTGGGAGCCCAGCTGCTAGTCCCCTAGCCTTTGGAATATCTTGTGTAGAATGATTAGGCTCTCCCAAATAAGAATTATCTGGGATAAGTTAACATAGTCAAACTGTCAAAGGCTTTATTCTAGAATTCTATATTCTATTTTTCTATGATATATTTCCAATTTATAGTAGAATGATACATAATTCTAGATGCAAAAGAATTATACATTACTCTATATTTCTATATTCTATAATTTGAATAATTCTACAATAAAAATTCTATAATAAAAAAATTTTAAGTTGAGACCTAGAACTCTTTGAGAGCAATATTGTGTTTCAGGATCAGGAGACTGAAAAAGTCTCTAGAACCCATTTTGTACAACCCCCTTATTTTGTAGGTGAGAAAGGGGAGGCCCAGGGAAGTCATTTGCCCAGGTACAAAGCATCAGAGATGGGATTTGAACCCTGGTTTTTTGACGGCAGAGTCAGTGCCTTTTTCCTTGTGTCCCCGATTCCCATTTTCTTTATACATTCTCACAGTGCCTGGCACTTAACAGGTGCTCAGTTTAGGCTGGTGGTTACTGTGGGCTGATTAATGAACGTTGACTAGAAGCTTCCTATGTGACAAGACACACTTTTAGCTCATCTTTAGGAAATGCCCTCATGGTGCTGTTCCATATTTGCATTCTAGTAATCTGTATGCAGGGCTGAATAGCAGGAACAGAGGAGGCTGGATTGCCTTTGGGAAACTGCAGATTTCTTTTAAGGGCCCCAAACTTCTCCATCCAGCAAATGCCCATCTTTTAAATGATCCTGACACTGGAGGAAGTGCTTTGGAATTCTGAGCAGATTCCCTTTTGTGAATTACAGAATGCCACGGAAAAGAGTCGTCCAAGTGTTGGGAACACCGATGGGTTGTGACGTGCTTCATTGGATGGAATCTGCAGATCACTGAGATCACAATCCAGGGGAGCCGATGGACACAGATACCACATTGCTATGTCTGAGAGACAAGAATGCTCCATCTTCTGGAGAACTGAAAGGGAGGATCACTCAAAGGGCAACATGGGGAGCGTGAAAAGGATGCCACACATGTCCTTAGACGGTGAAGTCATCAAAGAAGTCATCAGAGAAGGATGTGATTAAAAAGGATGGAGTCAAGAAGAAGTTGTTGTCGATTTAATCAGTCCTGTGTGATTCTTGGCAATCCCATTGGAGGTTTTCTTGGCAAAGATAACGGAGTGGTTTGCCATTTCTTTTTCCAGAGGATTAAGGTGAATGGAAGGTAAGTAACTTGCCCAGGGTCACACAGCTAGTAAGTGTCTGAGGCTGGGTCTCCTGACTCCAGGTTCATCCCTTGATCCACAGACCTGCCCCAACCTGGCACATGGTAGGCGCTGAATCGCTCAACCTTTATTAAGCTTCTTCCAACTGGACGGCAAGTCACTTAAGGGTACCAACTGTATCATGGCCATTCGCCATGCAAAGCACACAAAAGGCATTCAGTAAATATTTCCCAGCATCTGAGAGTTTGAAGGGACCTCAGAGACAAATTTGTCCAGTTTGTGCCTGAATGAAAATTCCCCTCTACATCCTAGCCAACCAGTGTCTGTATGATCTCTTCTTCAAGCACAACCAGTGAGGCCTTTACCAAGGCCACTTTGGAAGAGCAAGAATCCTCTAGGAAACTTTTGTTGACTTGAACCGAATGAGGGGCCATGCTGTTGAGGCTATTTTCATTGGCTTTCAGTTTTCCAGGACGCTTTTCCTATCTCGTCACATGGTTTAGGTCAGAGATTCCCAAGTTGGGTTCTGTGATATTCTGGGGGTGCAGACAATTATCTCGAGGGGATATAGTGCAATTTCTCATAACAAAATTAATTTAGATTTTCTTTAATTAAAAAAATGAATAAGATTGCAGGGGGGAAAGGAGGGGCTGGTAAGCAACCAAAATAAACAGCGATTAGAGGGGACCGAACTCCTAAGAGCCATAGAAATCATTGTTTTCCATATTTGTTGCCTAAAGGCAAAATATGGATCAGATGATTTCTTGAGGTCTCTTTCAGCTCTATGATTCTTGGATTTCCTGATTCTATGTTCAAGAGAGGGAGGAAAAGAAGTTAGTGCTGGGGGTGGGGGGTGGGGAGTGGAAGATGGAGCTCTTGGTTTCCTCTGAATGTTTTTGAAGTCAGGGCCCAACCAAGCATGGCAAAACAATATTCTGGCCAGTTTTGTGTCTCTCTCCCTCCTCCATGGTACCCAGTGAGCATCCCCTCCCTCTGAAATTCAGCTGCAATTCTCCAAATACAGCCAAACCCCAATGTGGTATTTTAACGGAGAGTGCCTGTGTGTGGAATAAATTAGGAGGGAGTGGAAATTAAACACCACAAGAAAGAATTGTTTTAGTGGCTCTTCAAAGGTCAGGCTTGCATGTCTTCAAGCATTGTGAGGGTGTTTCTCCGAAATTGCCCATGTTAAATAAAATCACTCCCTGTTGCTCTGAACTCCAGCTAAATCCACATTTCCAGGGCACAATTAAAGCAGCCTTACACTGGCTGCCGATGCTAGGGACTGGAAAATTGCTTTCCCAGATCCACCTCCTCCTTTCCCATGGGTAGGAAAAAGAAAGAGAGAAGACAGAGAAGAATGATGTGGGCACAGAGGGCAAATGAGGTAGGAGGTAAGAACGATGTCAGCAGAAGATGCGGCCTGTCCCCCTGGATGACTGAAGGCCAGAGAAAATCCAGCCACCCACTCTCCCAGCCTCTGGAGGGCCAAATGGGCCTTTTCGTTCAGGCCTCTGAAGGCCTTGTCATGAATCCTAAGGACACTATGTCAGAGGGCCCCAGGCCAGATATTCACTGTTCTTTCCACATTGCACCTTGGCTCTGGTGGCTTCCACCCTGAGTCAGTATCAGTGAGAACTAATGAGGCCATGGGACAGTCGGGAAGTCCAGCCAGACCCAAGCTGCCTTAGTGGGGAACGACATTCAGTGGGGAAAATCTGACTGATGGTTTTCGAGGTTAATAACAAAAAAAGGCATTCACTCAGGCCCTGGTTTTCTCATCTGTAAAATGAAAGGCTTGATGGAAATGTGCGCAGTTTTTTCAGTGTCCATTAAGTTGAGAATATTTAAAAAATAAAAATAAAACACAATAAATAAAATAAAGTGGTCAGATCACTTGACCTCTGAGTTTTCTTTTAACTCTGAATCTATAATCCTATGATCTTCATTTTTTCCTGAGCAAATTTTGTGGCTTTTGCAAGATAGGGAGGAGTTTTAAGGAAAACAAATCTTTTAAAATCAACGTGGTAATTTTTCTTCATATTTTTAACCCTTAACAAGAGAACCAAAATAATGAACAGTTTCTCATTAGAGAAACTTCTTTTCTCTATTTCAATCTTTCAGAGGGGTCCCAAGTTCTGAGCTAGAAAGGATCCTACAGGCTATCTAATTAAAAAAGGTCATTTTATAGATAGTGAAACTGGCCCGGAAAATTAAGTGACTTCCCCAAGGTCACCCAGGTAGGACTTTGAATGTAGATCCTTAAAATCCTAAGTTAGTACTTTTGCCATTTTATTTTGCTGTCTTCCTAGCCATATGCTAGATCAGGGCTTTTTCTTGCTTTTAGGGTCATGGATTCTACCCCATTGACAGACTGGCAATTTTAAGTTCTATTGTAATGGAAGTTAATGAAAATGATGTGATTTTTTCCCCCCACTTATGTTCATAGACTCCCTGGAAATCATGGACCTTGACTAAAAACCCTATTCCAGATAAGTCACTTTAGCAAAATATGCTCTCTGTCTCTCTCCTACTCAAACTTTTTGTCAGAATCTCTTATTCTTTTCCCAGTTTCCCTTTTGCTTCTCTTTTGAGCTATTCCTACCTTTTGTCCACTTTATTCTTCTCTAGTCTTTCTTCCTCTTTTTTTGCCTAGCCATGAGAAAAGAAGTGGGAAGACAATGGCATGACTTGTAAGTTGCATCCAAATCTGATGCCTCATCCTGATGGTGGTGGTGGTGACAGATGGCTGTGGATTCTCAAAAACTCTGCTAGCTAAAGAAAAGTTCTGGCGAGTCCTGCCACATTGGAAAGATCTCAAGTCCAGTCTCAAGAGTATTAACTTTGTGGACTTGGGTAAGTACAGAGAGGCTTATTAGCCAGTAGGCTGGCTGTTTGGTAACCAATCCTTTGGCCATACCAATCCCTGAACAAAGAGGAGTCCAAAATGGCCCTCGTTCTTATGTATCAGCCTGTTCTACAATAATGATGATGAGTGATAATTGATCTTCTCAATTTGACATCCTTGTCCAATGACCAATGAGTGGACATGCAGCCAAAATAATTAAATTATATCAATCGTGATATTCTCACTATAACAAAAACATAAGGGAATTATACTTAAATAGAAGGATGGCTCAAACATTCTTCTTGGAGAGAATAATAAAGAAGATGAAAGATTTGATTTGATTATGCTTCCAAAGGCAACAAGAAACACTTTTGTTTCTTGGGACATTTGTTCATCTCTGGTTACTTTGCTTATAAGTATTAGCTAAAAGACCACCATGAAACTAACTGCAGTTTATATGCCAACATCTGTTTCAGAGGTTAAAGAAGTAGAGAAATTCTATGAAGACCTTGATAAGACCTTCCAAATTAAATCAAAATGCTTTGATATTCAGTAACTTTAATTCAAAGGTGCAAATTGCTAAGGTTGATGGAAAAATGTTGGATAGTATGGTTCAGGATAAAGAAATGTGAGATCAAAAACTTATAGATCATATAAAGCCTCCTGTTTATACATCATAAATACTGTCTTCAACAAAAGAATACTATGACCCTCGATATGGAAAGCACTTAGTAACACTGTAAAAAATTGAAATTTTTTTATTATTTAATGAGTAGGTTATAACATACCTTATATTGGTCATTTCTGAAGCAGCTCTCTGTATAGAGTTAATTACTGACTCGTTTGAGAAAAAAACCAAAATTAATATAAAGTCAGAAGAATAAAAATGAAAAAAATATGATTAGAATTAAAACTTAAACTTCATCTAATTAAATAAGTTATTAACACCAAAAAGTGGGAAATGGATAGAGCAGTGATTCCCAAAGTGAGCGCCACTGCAGCGATCCAGGGGGGCAGTGATGGCCACAGGTGTATTTATCTTTCCTATTAATTACTATTAAAATTTAAAAAAAATTAATTTCCAGGGGGCTAAGTAATATTTTTTCTGGAAAGGGGGCGGTAGGCCAAAAAAGTTTGGGAACCACTAGGATAGAGGAAAAAGGCACTAATATAAATTATAACAATTTAATACAGATGTTTACTTGTTATAAATCAATCATCATAGTCAAGGAACCAAAAGGAGCCTAAAAACAACTGTAGCCCCAACTTGACTTACTTGTTAAATGGAGCAATATGGCAGCAAAGAGAACCTACACTCATTGATAGAATCTTATAGAAAATAATGATGAAAAATTATGAGTACCATTGTGTGAGACAATGAAAAGCAGTGAAGGAAAGACTCAGAAGAAAGTTGAATGAGAGAACCAACTAAGTAAAGTTATCCCAAGGAAATTTCATTGTCAGACTGCACATATGACAAGTTGATATAATGATGATTTAAATGCAAATATTTCTGTAACACTAGAGAAACAGAATGAAGTAAGGGACTGAGAGCAAAAAACCAAAGATGGCCTCAACATCATGAAGACTTGTGTTCAAGGTCAACCTATGATCTATACTAGCTAAGTGACCCTGAGCAAGTCACTTAACCTCCTAATGCCCCAGGTAACTTTTTTTTTCAACAAACAACTTAAAAATCTTATTCCTTTCTCTGATTTCTTTTGATTCCTTTTGATTAAGAAAGCTATAGAAAGTTGTTAACTGCCACAACTTAACACCAGGTGGTGGCACCTGTCAATTTTCCAGAAGCATATTTTATGGAATATTTGGAAAACACTGCTCTGGATCTCCAATGGTTACACTAATAAGAATTAATCATGGAAAATTTTAGTCTCCAGGTCACTTTCCCCCACATTTAAAAAGAATCAACTCTTCAGAGTTCTTACAGAATATTTTACAATCCTTAGAGTATTGTTCAGCTTGGCCAGCCTGAAGTGGGTGCTCAGGCTAAGAGTTTTTCACCAGTGCCAGGAAGAACTCAAAGACTCAGTCAGTTTTAGTTTGCTGCCTTCTAGTTTTTAACCTAATTACTGACTTCTAGGCCTGCCCCTTTCTGTCAATGCCAGTAGGGTAGTCAGTCTTTTTTGCTAATGTAATTTTAGGTGATTTGAATGGACACTTTGCTGGAAAGTTTGTTTCTATTCTGACAGCTCTCTTGTCATATGGAGGCTTGGTCAGAACAAGCCTCAATAGGATAATAAATTAGCATCATCAACTTGGATGTTATAGAAGTTTTTCATTCCAGATCTGCAGATTTCTTCAAAATATTTCATGAGTCTCCTGCAGGCTGCCATCTTGAATATGCTACTGTTGCTCTCCCTCAATGCATTTCCAGGCAACTTTTTTTTTTCCAGTTACATGGAGAAAAAAATTTTGACAATTTTTCCAACATTTTAAGATTCAGATTTTCTCCTTTCCTTTCTGGTCCCCAACTTGCCCCAAGATGGTACATAATCTGACATAGGTCAGTCCAGTATTTTCATGTAAAACATAGTTCCATGTTGCTCATGTCTGTCATAACAGAAGACACATCACACATACAATAGAAATCTCATGAAGGGAATAAAATGGTTGATATAAGTCTTTACAGGTTTTCCTGAACTCTATTCATCAGTTTTTGTGACGCAATAATATTCCACTATCATCACATACCCCAAGTGATAGACAACCTCTCAGTTTTCAATTCTTTGTGACAACAAAAGGAGCTGCTAAAAACATTTTGGTATAGGTAGGTCCTTTTCCCTTATCTCTGATCTCTTTGGTATAAAGACTCAGTAGTGGTATTGTATAGTTTTATAGCCCTTTGAGAATGGATCCATATTGTTCTCCAGAATGGTTGTTTTAGTTCACAATTCCAACAGTGTATTAGTGTCCCAATTTTCCCCCATCCCCTCTAATATTTATAATTTTCTTTTTTGGTCATCTTATCCAATCTAATAGGTGTGTGGTGATATCTTGGAGTTGTTTTAATTTGCATTTCTCTAATTAATAGTGATTTGGAGCATTTTTCATATTCCATGGATAGTTTTAATTTTTTCCTTTGAGCATTGCATATTTATATCCTTTAACCATTTTTTCAACTGAGGAATGCATTGTATTCTCATAAATTTGATTTAGTCCCTTATATATTTGAAAAATGTGGCCTTTTTCAGAGACACTTGCTATGAAACTTTTTGCCCAATTTGTTGTTTCTTGTCTAATCTTGGTTGCATTGGTTTTTGTTATATTCAAATCCTAAGAAATGTTGGATGTCACCTTGATTGACAAGGGAGGCAGTTGGAGAGATTGGAATGTTCCCAGATGCCGTGAGCCAGGGGCAAAGTCTGTTGGCCTGGGGGTATAAATAACCCTAACAGCCACCTGGAGGAATCTTTGGTCTTTGGGGTCCCTTAGATCTTTAGGTCTCTGAATCTTCCTAGCTCTTTAGGTCTTTGGGTCCCTGAGTGGTGAAGGGAGGCTGGGAGGTGTATGAAGAAGAGAGTTGATAGGATCCGAATATTTCCTGAAGGCTGTGAGGGCTAGTACATCACCATACACTGATAGTGAGAAGCCGAGAGAATAAATCACCAACACAGCTGCATCAAGAGCAGACACCACTCTCTGGCTTGGCAGTGGCCAAGCTGGGCCAGAGGGGTTGTGAAGAACAAAGCTCCAGCTTCTACTAAATCAATAGCCTCCAGTCCTAAGTGATTATAGATTATAGATATTAGATTGACAGGGTCTCCAATCCCCAAACCTTATCCTATTTATCCTTTCCCTAATTATAGATCATAGATAAAAAGTGTTTAATAAGTACCTTCCTGGGGGCAGCTGGGTAGCTCAGTGGAGTGAGAGTCAGGCCTAGAGACAGGAGGTCCTAGGTTCAAACCCGGCCTCAGCCACTTCCCAGCTGTGTGACCCCCATTGCCCACCCTTACCAATCTTCCACCTATGAGACAATACACCGAAGTACAAGGGTTTAAAAAAACAAAAAAAAAACAAACAAAAACAAAATAAGTACCTTCCTGAGTGGTCTTTATATCACAATCCTTGGGAAGGGAGCTAATGCAGTCAGATAACAAACATGATCCAAGGCTAATCAGAGCCCTAAATCAATAATTTATCCAACCCCAGGTTGGACCTGAAAGGGTTACCCATCTACCAAACCTTTCGGGGTCCTTCCCTGTGCAACTGTTATTGAAAGGGGAAATTATAACAACTAGCAAGGGTGATTGGGGTTGGTGTTCCCCCATCACCAGCACCTGGGGAGAATACAGAGATTATCCACATCACTAGATATCTATATCTTCCCAGGACTCCTTTCTTTATAACATTTTGTTTGTAGAAAACTTTTTTGACAATAATTAAAATTATCCATTTCACTTTTCAGAATGTTCTGTGCATCTTGTTTGGTCACAAATTCTTCCATTATTCATAAGTCTGACAGACAAACTTTTCCATATTCTTCTAATTTGTTTATCATGTCTCCCTTTATTTCTAGATCAAGTATCCATTTTGACTTTATCCTAGTGTATGGTGTGAGGTGCTGGTCTATGCCTACATTCTGCCATACTGTTTTCTAGTTTTCCCAGCAGTTTTTGTCTAATAGTGAGTTCTTTACAAAAAGTTTGGATCTTAGGGTTTATTTAAGGCTGAGTTACTACAGACATTAATTGCTATGTGTTGATTACCTAATCTATTCCACTGATTCACTACTCTATTTTTTAGCCAGAACCAGATTTTTTTTGATGATTACTTCTTTCTAGTACAGCTTGAGACCTGGTGGCTAGGCTTCCAGCCTTCATATTTTTTTTAAATTTTTTTTTAAACCCTTGTACTTCGGTGTATTGTCTCATAGGTGGAAGATTGGTAAGGGTGGGCAATGGGGGTCAAGTGACTTGCCCAGGGTCACACAGCTGGGAAGTGGCTGAGGCCGGGTTTGAACCTAGGACCTCCTGTCTCTAGGCCTGACTCTCACTCCACTGAGCTACCAGCTGCCCCTTCATATATTTTTTTCATTAATTTCTTTGTTATTCTTGACCTTTGTTCTTCCAGATGAATTTTGTTATATTTCCTACTTTTATGAAATAATTTTTGGTTAATTTGATTGGTGTGGCATTGAATAGATGAATTTAGGTTAGGAATGTCATTTTTATTATATTGACTTGGCTTATCCATAAGCAATTAATGTTTTTTTTCCAGTTGTTTAGCTCTGACTTAATTTGTGTTAAAAATGTTTTATAACTGTGTTCATATAATTGCTAGGTTTGTTTTGGTAAGTATACTCCCAGGTATTTTATATTTTTAGAATTATTTTGAATTTCTCTATCTATCTCTTGCTGTTGTACTTTGTTGGTGCAAATCATAATGATGATGATTAATGAGTTTATTTTGTATCTTGCAACTTTCCTAAAGTTGTTAACTTTTTCTATAAGTTTTTTGGTTGATTCTCTATGATTCTCTAGGTATATCATCATATCATTTGCAAAGAGTGATAAATATTTTTCTTCATTGTCTTTGCTCTTATTGCTATTACAAGCATTTCTAGTACAATATTAAATAATAGTGGTGATAATGGGCTTCATTGATTTATTACTGAACTTACTAGGAAGGGAATTATTTATCTCCATTACAAATAATACTTGCTGATGATTTTAGATAGATGTCATTTATCACCTTAAGGAAGATTCCACTTATTCCAGTGTTTTCTAATGTTTTGCTTTTTTTTTAAACCCTTACCTTCCATCTTAGAATCAATACTCTATATTGGTTCCAAGGCAGAAGAGTGGTAAGGGTAGGCAATGGAGGTCAAGTGACTTGCGCAGGGTCAGACAGCTAGGAAGTGTCTGAGGCCAGATTTACACCTAGGACCTCCAGTCTCTAGGCCTGGTTATAAATCCACTGAGCCACCCAGCTTCCCCCTCTATGTTTATTAGAAGGAATGGATAATGTATTTTGTCAAATGCTTTTTTCTGCATATATTGAAATAATTATACTGTTTCTGTTGGTTTTGCTATTGATATGGTCAATTATGCTGACGGTTTTCCTAATATTGAATACTCTCTATATTTCTGGTATAAAACCCACCGGATTGTGATGTATGATTCTTGTCATATAATGCTATACTCTCCTTGCTATTATTTTTTTGAAATATTTGCATCAACATTCATTAGGGAGATTGGTGACTTTCTTTTCCTGCTTTGGCTCTTACTGGTTTAGGTATCAGTATCATATTTGTGTCACAAAATGAGTTTGGAAAGATTACTTCTTTCCCTATTTTTCCAAAAAGTTTATGTAGTATTATGTAGTATTTAGTTGTTCTTTGAAGGTTTGGTACAATTGTGAAGCTGTCTGGCCCTGGTACTTTTTCGTTGATGGCTTGTTCAATTTCTTTTTCTGTGAATGGAGTTGTTTAAATATTTTATTTCCTCTTTTGTTAATCTGGATACTTTGGATTTTTATAAGTATTAGTCTATTTCACTTAAATTGTCAGATTTATTGGCATAGAGTTGGGCAAAATAACTTCCAATAATTGCTTTAATTTTTTCTTCATTGATTGTGATTTTGACTTTTTCATCTTTGTACCTAGTATTTTGGCTTTCTTCTTTCTTTTATTAAAATCAAGCTAACCAATGGTTTATTTATTTTATCTTTTTCATAAAACCAACACTATGTCTTCTTAACAGTTCAATCAATGATTTGAATTTTGTTTTTTTAAACATTTATTAATATTCGTTTTTAACATAGTTACATGATTCATGCTCCTACTTTCCCCATCACCCCCCGCACACCCCCTCCCATAGACGACGCACATTTCCACTGGTTTTATCATGTGTCGTTGATCATAACCTATTTCCAAATTGCTGTTAGTTGCATTGGTGTGGTGGTTTTGAGTTTACATCCCCAATCATGTCCACCCCAACCCATGCATTCAAGCAGTTGTTTTTCTTATATGTTTCCTCTCCTGCAGTCCTTCCTCTGAATGTGGGTAGCATCTTTACCATAAATCCCTCAGAGCTGTCCTGTGTCATTGCATTGCTGCTGGTACAGAAGTCTATTACATTCGATTTTACCACAGTATATCAGTCTCTGTGTACAATGTTATTCTGGCTCTGCTCCTCTCACTCTGCATCAGTTCCTGGAGGTCTTTCCAGTTCACCTGGAACTCCTCCAGTTAATTATTCCTTTTAGCACAATGATATTTCATCACCAGCATATACCACGGTTTGTTCAGCCATTCCCCAATTGAAGGATATACCCTCCTTTTCCAGTTTTTTGCCACCACAAAAAGCGTAGCTATAAATATTTTCGTACAAGTCTGTTTATCTATGATCTCTTTGGGGTACACACCCAACAATGGTATGGCTGGATCAAAGGGCAGGCAGTCTTTTATAGCCCTTTGAGCATAGTTCCAAATTGCCAGCCAGAATGGTTGGATCAGTTCACAACTCCACCAGCAATGCATTAATGTCCCAATTTTGCCACATCCCCTCCAGCATTCATTACTCTCCCCTTCTTTCATTTTAGCCAATTTGTTAGGTGTGAGGTGATACCTCAGAGTTGTTTTGATTTGCATTTCTCTAATTATTAGAGATTTAGAACACTTTCTCATGTGCTTATTGATACTTTTGATTTCTTTACCTGAAAATTGTGATTTGAATTTTGTTAATCTCTCCCTTGATTTTCAGGGTTTCCAATTTGTTGTTTAATTGGAGATTTTTCATTTGCTGTTTTTCAAGTTTTTTAGTTGCATGCCCAATTTATTGATCTGTTCTCTATTTATTGATATAAGCATTTGTATATATGAATTTTCACCTAAGTACTGCTTAGGCAACATCCCATAAATTTTCATATGTTGTCTCTTTTTTTGCCATGAAATTTTGATTGTTTCTATGATTTGTTCTGATTTATTTTTTAGGGTAAGATTAGTTTCCAATTAATTTTTTGTTTTCCTTTCTGCTGCCATTTATTGAGTAATTTTTATGGTATTATGGTAATAAAAGTATACATTTAGTATTTCTGCCTCTCTACATTTGGTTGTGAAGTTTTTATGCCATATTAAATGGTTAATTTTTGTGAAGGTGTCATGTATTGCTGAGAGAAAAGGTGTATTGCTTTTTATTTTCAGTCAGTTTTTTTTCAGAGGTTCATCATATACAACCTTTCTAAAGTTCTATTTACTTCCTTAATGTCTTTCTTGTTTATTTTTTGGTTGAATTTATGTACTTCTGAAAGGGAAAGGTTGTAGTCCCTCACTAGTTATGTTTTACTATCTGTTTCCTCTTGTAACTCATTTAACTTTTCCTTAAGGAATCTGGATGTTGTGCCACTTGGTACAATTTATGTTTAACACTGATAGTGTTTCATTGTCTATGGTACCTTTTATCATGATATAATTTCCTTCCTTATCTCTTTTGATTAGGTCAATTTTTACTTTTGCTTTGGCCGAGACACAATTGCTCCCCCCCACCATATTTTTGTATGTGAAGCATAGTAGATTCTTTTCCAACCCCTTACTTTTACTCTCTGTCTCTCTATTTTAAATGTGTTTCTTGTAGACCTCATATTGCAGTATTCTGGTTTTTAATGCACTCTTGTTATCCTTTTCTCTTTTATAGGTGAGTTCATTGTATTCACAATTATGATTACTAATTAAGTTTCCCTCCATCTTATTTTCCCCATTTACTCTTCCTCTTTTAGTCTTTCCCTGTTCATAGATGTTTTGATTTTGATGACCACCTCCCCCAATTTACCCTCCTTTTTGTCAATCTCCCCAGCCCTTATTCCTTCTACCCTCCTACTTCCCCATAAGGTAAGGTAGGTTTCTGTAGCTCACTGAGTATGGGTGCTATTCCCACTTTAAGCTACTCTGATGAGAGCAAGGGTCAAACATAGCCCATCATCCTTCCCCACCCCCCACAACCTCCATTGTATTTAATGAGAGATAGCTTAGCAGCCCTTGTTTTTTAGATATCAGTCTATCTATTTAGCTTCCTTCCTTCTATATATGCTCCTTTTCATTGCTCTAATAGTGATAAAGTTCTTTAGTATCAAGAACTCTAGGTATCTTGTATACTTTAAGTACCTTAAGTATATTAGGTATTATAGATATTTTCATTATTTCAATTATTTTCTTCCTAGGTATTAATGTACTCAGTTCAATCTTATCAAAAACACACGTTTTCACTTTACCTTTTTATGCTTCTCTTGAGTGTTGAATTTGCTCATTAAAGTTTCTTTCAGCTCTGCTTTTTTGGTCAGGAAGTTTGAAATTCCTCTACCTCATTAAATTTCTACTTTTTCATTGGGAGGATTATGCTCAGTTTTGCTAGGTATATAATTTTTTATTGTAGTCTTAGATTCTTTGACCTTTGGAATATCAAATTTCATGCCTTCTGGTACTTTAATATAGAAGCTGCTAGGTTCTGTGTAATCCTGACTGTAGCTCCACAGTATTTGAATTGTTTTCTTCTGGATGCTTGTAATACTTTTTCCTTGGCTTGGAACTTCTGGAATTTGACTACAGTAGTTGTGGGGTATTTTATTTTGCAGTCTCTTTCAGGAGGTGATTAGTGGATTTTCTCAGTTTCTATTTTTCTCTCTTGTTCAAGGATATCAGGACAGTTTCTCTTAATGATTTCTTAAAATACAGTGTCCAGGCTCTTTTTCTTTGATCACAGCTTTCAGATATTCTGATGATTCTTAGGTTATCTGTCTTGGATCTATTTTCCAAGTTGGTTATTTTTCTAATTAGATACTTTAGATTTTGTTGTATTTTTTTCATTACCTTTTTTCTTATTGTTTCCTGATATCTTAAAGATTTATTAGTTTCTATTTGTCCAATTCTAATTTTTAGAGAGTTATTTTCTTCCTTTAGTTTTTGTTTTCTTCCTTTCCTTTTCCATTTGACCAATCCTGCTCTTTAAAGAGTTTTTTTTAGTGTCTTTTTGTCTCCATTTCTATTTGGTCCATTATATTCCTTAGAAAGTTGTTTTCTTCAATGTATTTTTGTGCTGCCATTTATTTTTATCTTATTCTACTTTTTAGGAAGTTGATTTCTTTAGTAAACTTTTTTTCTTAGCTGTTGGTTAAGCTTTTCCATCAATTCTCTTTTTATTTGGCCTTTTAACTTCTTTTGAAGTTCTTGCAGGATTTCTTTTGGGGCCTGACCTCCTTTCACATTTTCCTTCAAGTGTTCATGTTTCCTTTTAGGCATTGTTGTCCTCTTCTGAGTTAGTGCTTTGTTCTTCCCTGTCACTACTTTCTAAGGTCAGGATTTTTTTTTGGTCTTTTGCTTATATTTCCAGTTATTTTTTCCCTATCACCTTATCTCTCTCTTGAGGTTCTTCTCTGTTCCTACAAGAGAAGAAGCACTGCTCCCAGCTTGCAGAGTACTCTTCTGTGGTATTTGGGATAGGCCTCGCTGCCATTTGTTTCCCACAGTGTGTCTTTCAAGTAAGTGGCCCTTCTGGCTTGCTTTGGGGAGATTTTCAGTTGTTTTATCCAGCTAGAATCAGCACCCCATATTCCCAGTTCCTGTTATTTGTGGGCTGGGATAGTCCTTGCAGTGCTGCTTCCTTGCCTCTGCCAAATGGCTTGGGCTAGGCAGGTCTTTTGCTCTGGCCTCTGCTGTCACATGGGAGTGAATAATTTCCTGAAGCTCATTGGTTTCTCTATTAGCTTCCTTGCTGCCCCAGGTGTTCTGCTGCCACTTGAGAGTGGGTTATTGTCCCCTCTGCCTTTTATACCTATGTCAAGTGGCTTGGGCTGGGTTTGTTCCCATTTTGTAGATTTGTTCCTTCTATAGTCATCACAGCACATTGGGCTGGTCCAAGTTCAGCTGGTTCCCACAGATACTGTGCTTCTCAGGCTACTCTTTCTTCTTATTCCAGTGAGTTGTGTTCCTCCTGTTTTCTTTTGTTTTGAGGTAAGGTGTGTATAGGAATCAGGTGATTGGAGTATTTGTTATTCTGCCATCTTAGCTTCTAGCATCCTCAAACTAGGCAACTCTTTAAGATAGCAAGTTGCACAAAATCTGTCAATGTATAGAAGGAATTTCCTCATTGGAAGTTCTCCACTCATTGAAATCAGAGGTCTGAGTAGAGGAAGTGGAATTGAAGCTGAAGGAAGCAAAAATGTGTAAAAGCAACTAGGTCAAGTATACACAAGGGAGGTCCATGTGGAAGGAGACAAAACTGAGAGGGCACAGAAAGGGAAATTCTCAAGGGAGAAGAATCTATCAAAGGCATGGGAAAACCTCAGATCTCATTATTACTGTCTCCCACCAAAGGAAGCTGAGAGGGCATAAATAGCTATTGACCCATTTGCCTACATTCTGATCTACACACAATTTCTATAACAATGTCGATACCCACATTGAGGGTATCCTTGGGGAGGCTTTTAGAAGGGAAGAGGCAGTAGCAAGTGCTGCTCCACAATAGAACACATCTTTAACATCACACTCATTTGAATGAAAGATACAGAGAAGACAAGAGGCTGACCCTACATTAGGATTTTTTCCCCTATATCACATAGCACTACTCAATCTATAATAACAAAATGGAGAGCTGCAAATGATCTTAGAGGTCATTTGGTACGATATCCTTTTACAGAAGAGGATAATAACATTGGAAAAGTGAATGGCTCACTGAATTGTGGATTCTATGAGTGCATCTGTGATTTTTATACCCTTCCACAGAGAAGGGAGTGTGGTATGTCAGATAATGAGCCTGATGCGGAATCAGAGGAGCTGAATTCAAATTCTCTCTCTGTCTCAAAAGAAAACTCATCAAGAAGATCTTAACAGGAGTTCTTTTGGGGGATGGGTTGGACTACATGCTAACTGAGGTCTCTTCAAGTTCTAAAAATTATGCCATTCTCAGAGTCTATGATCTTATTAGGTAAGAACTAGAGTCCTATATCTCAGAAGAGATTTGAGAACTTCCATGAGGAAAATCCTACATATAGGCAGAGCTGAGTATATGAATCTCTAGTTTTAGGAGCCTATGCATAGTAAGGATTGTTAAGGAAGGGGAAGGCTCCAGTGCCAAGGGGAATTACACAGAGCTAATTGAACCTAGTCCATTTTACCTACCTCTCAGGCTTCCAATACTGCCTCCCAGGTCAGCAGTACTCCATGAACAGACCTATGAAAGGCTTGACCTTTTTTCTCTGCTGGGTGTGTCTTTTAATGTGAGGAGTATGAATAGCCTCTTCCCCTGATGGCATGATGGGCATTCCTCATTAATGTTAGCCAGACTCGCAAGCTCTGCTCCATGGCTACAGCAGTTATTCTCCTTTTCTTGTGGTTTGTTTACCCCAACAGCAGAGAATCAACCACTTAGGTCTTCACCAATGAATGCAAAGGAGAGTTAATGCAAGAGTTTCTGTAATCCATATGCTACCCTACTTTGGCTTTAATTAAATGCCTATTAAGTAAAAAAAAAAAAAGGCTCTGGGGAAAACAAAAGTCCCAGAAAAAAAATAATGCCTGCCTTCAAGGAGCCTTATTTTCTTGCTGTGGCACAACATATACACAATAATAAATAGCAATCAGGGGGCAGCTGGGTAGCTCAGTGGATTGAGAGTCAGGCCTAGAGAGGGGAGGTCCTAGGTCAAATCTGGCCTCACACACTTCCCAGCTGTGTGACCCTGGGCAAGTCACTTGACCCCCCATTGCCCACCCTTACCACTCTTCCACCTAGGAGCCAATACACAGAAGCTAAGGGTTAAAAAAAAAACAAAAAAAAATAATAAATAGCAATTATTTCTAGAATGCTTCAAAGTTGTAAGATACTTTAAACATCATAAGAGGCAGATAGATAGCACCAAAGTATACTGAGAGGCTGGGTCTGGAGTCAGAAAGACCTAAGTTCAAATCCAGACTCTGACACTATCTGTGTGATCCTGGACAGGTCATTTCATCTCTGTTTCCCTCAGATTTCTCATCTATAAAATGGGGATAAATAATAGCATCCGTTTTCCAGGGATGTTGTAAGGATCAAATAACATCTGAAAAGTACTTAGCATAGTGCTTAACACATAGCAGTGTATAAATGGAGATTTTGAACCTTGGACTTCATTCCCCATAAGTCCCTTAGTATTTTCCAAAATTCCCTTTAATCTCTCCTGTGCCTCCACATTTGCGTGGTCAGGTTATTGTTTTATAAGTTCTGTAGCTCCTCCCTCTTACTGTGTAGCTGAAGTTAGTTTAGTGCCCTTTCACTCTAGTATTTTGTGTTAGTTTACTATTAATAAAACTTAAAAATATATAATATTTAGTTCTTTGCATATTAATTTTAATCTCCACATTTAGTGACATAAATTTTTGCTCTCCTTATCTGTTTAGGTCCTCACAATGACCCTGCGAGGTAGGTGCTGTTATTAATCCCCACTTTACAGATGAAGGAACTAAGGTTATGAGTAGTTAAGTGACTTACTTAAGATCACACATCTACTAAGTGTTTTTAAGAAAGATTCTCCTAGTAGGACAGAGCACCTGACATGAATCTTGAAGGAAACTCTGGACTCTAATTCACTGAAATTCAACAAATGTATCCCAAGAAGAAAGAAAGTATTACTGGAAAGAGGGGTGACCCATGAGAAGGCATGGGGAATGGAGGTGATGCCAAATTCAAGCAAGAGCTAGTAAGTCAATTTAGTTGGAATGTAGAGTTCCATGAAGAGGAATAATTTGGCACAAGGCAGGAGAGGTAGCCTAGGATTATATTGTAGAGAGAAATAATTGCTATGATGAAGAGTTTGCATTTTATCCTAGAGGTAATGGAGAGTTTTGAAGGTTTTTGATCAGGGGAGTGACATGATCACACTCACATTTTGAGGAATTTTTATAGCAGCCAAATGGAGGATGCAGTAGAGATAAATGGAATTATAAGGAGGAAGATAAACTACAAAGTTATAGTGATAGTTCAGGGAAGGAGTGATAAGGGTGATAAGTAGTCATGGTGAGAGGAAAGTAAGGGATAATTTCTAGAGATGCTAGAAAGTCAAAACAAACAAGACTTGGCAATGCGTAGGATATGGGAATAAATGAGAGGGGAGAGTAGAGGATACCTCTGAGGGTGCAATCTTAGTGACTAGAAGGATGGTAATGCCCTCAATAGACACATGGAGGTTTAGAGGAGAAGCAGGCTTAAAAAGAAAACTAAAGTCTTGACTTTGAGAAAACTAAATTAATTTAGTAGCTAAGTGGTGCAGTGGATAGAGAGTTGGGCTTGGAGTGAGGAAGACCTGAGTTCAAACCAAGTCTCAGAAATGTCCTAACTGTATAATCTTAGGAAAATCACTTAACTTATTTGCCACTGGAAAAGGAAATGGCAAACTCTCCAGTATTTTTGTCAAGAAAATCCCACAGCTAGAGGTCCACAAGGGTTAGGAAGAATCACACATAACTGAAATGACTCAACTACAACAAAATTAATTTGACCCTTAAGTAAGAGATCCATGTCGAAGATCCCACTTGAAAATGTTCTAGTTTGGTAGGACCTATCAGACTTTGACTTGGCTGGCCAACATATCCTTCAAGAAACCATGGTCACTGCTACTTTATGAAGAGGCAATAGAGAAGGATTCGAGAGGAGTAACTATTCCTGTTGGAAAGAGAACTGGTCTTAGATCAAAAGATGCCTTGGTTCAAATTCTGACCCTCATACTTATTACCAGTGTGACCATGGAGAGGTCAGTCCCTTAGCTTCTAGGTCCTAAGAAAGGGAATATGTACTGTAGGAGGTCAGAGGTGGGGGCAACCACTTTGGACTGGGATTACCAAAGTCTTTATGATGGTTGTACTTGAGTTTACTAGTCAAGAATGAGTAGGAATCCAGTAAGTTAGGTTGGGAATGCAACAGGTAAGGTGAGCTACATGAAGAAAGAGAGAGAGGGGGCAAATTTGGAGAATGGCAAGTGTGTTTGGTGTATAAGTATAGGAAGAGCAATATTCCTTCCTTTGGTGCAGACTGTAACCTGTCCAGGTCTTTCCATCTTTCCTAACTCTTATTCATGTTCTCCTTCAGATCCTCCACAGAGGACTCCACTAAATGTACGAGGGGCTTCCTTTAGATCTCTTGACATTTTATGGATACCAAGAGAGCACAGAAGTTTTATATCTCTTGTTCTCACTATAAGAAACCATCCATGAAATACATGGAGAAAAAACCTTAGAAAAAAGCAGGTTGGAGGCAAATCTCCAAGATCCTTCTGTGAGTGCGAGGATAAGGGCTTTGGGCTTTATTTAGTAACTATTTAAGAGACACAAGAAGTTAAAGTCTTTTTTTTTCCTTTTGCTAAGGGCTTGGAGCAAGAGAAAAGAGTGGTATGTTTTTAAAAAGTTAATGTGGGAGAGAGAGAATTTGAAAGTCAACAGTTTTTTAAATGTTCAAAAAATTGCTTACATGTAATTGAGAAAAAACAAAAACAAGCAATATATAAAAAAAGAAAGTTAATGTGAGAGAAGAGTCTATGAAATAAACAAGTGGATGAGTCTAGACTAAACAATAGGGTATATTTTCCATCTCCATTCTTTTGGTAGCAAAGGGAAGGAAGAGCACTCTGAGGCAGTTTACAGGCTTTTGGAAAGAATGCATTTTTTTTCCAGCAAGGAAGGGATTTGAGCATATTTGTAGGCAGAGGCAAAGGTAAGAATTTGATGATACAAAGGAGCAGAAAAGGAGGGGGCAGTTAATGAATCAATAACCTCTGGGATGTGGTAAAGGATAAGAACATGAGGATACAAGAAAATGGGTTAACCTTGGCAAGGAAAAAGGACATTTCTCTTGACAATAGGGAAAGGAAGGATACATGAAGGTCCATCACCGTTTGGAACTGCTTGCTACTTATCTTGGGATCAGAGAATTGCAGAATTAAGAAAGGACCAGTCCAAATTGACATTGATAAACTGAAAGATGTTCAAAAGGGGGCATCCAGGTTAGTAAAGGGCCTTGACTTTATGCCACATGAGAAGCTGCTAAAGCAACAGGGATATTTGTTCAAGGAAAAGAAGAATTAGTGAGATTGTGAAAGCAGAATTCAAGTCTTTGAGGGCTGACATTTGAGGGTAGGATCAATGGACACAAACTATAGACAAGTTAATTGTGGCTTCTAAATGATTAGAGCTACTGAAAAATGGAAAGGGTTTGGGGGAAGCTAGGTGGCTCACTGGATAGAGAAGCAAGCCTAAAGATGAGATGTCCTGGATTCAAATCTGGCCTCAGACTCTTCCTAGCTGGGTGACCCTGGGCAAGCCACTTCATCCCCTTTGCCTAGCCTTTACTTTTTTGCCCTGGAACCAATATACAACATTGACTCTAAAATGGAAAACGAGGGTTTAAAAAAAATGGAATAGGTTCCCTTGGCTGATAATGTATTTGTCTTTCCTGGAGATCTTTAAGGAGAAGCTAGAAAACACCTTATCTGATATGCTGAAATTAGGATTCTTTCCTTGACTGATATGAATGATTGGTTAGGATCAACCAGTTGAAAATCATTTATTAATTAGCACTTACTATATGCTAGGCACTGTGGTAAGTGCTGAGAATATAAAGAAAGGCAAGAGAAAAAACATCAATATTAAAAAATCTTTCTCTCCTTAAGTAGCTCACATTTTAACAAGGGGGACAACAAATAATTAACTCTCTGTATATGGATGTATGATATAAATGGGAAGTAAGCTCATAGGGAAGGCACTAGCAGCTGGAAGACCAGGAAAGGACCAGGACCTTTTGAGGAAGGGGAATTTGAGTGGAGTCTTGAGGGAAGCCAGAAGGCAAAAGTGAGAATGGAGAGCATTTCAGGAATGGAAGATGGTGTAACAATTAAAAATGATAAAGGCTGATATTATGAGGAAAAATAATATTTTATTTAGGCCCATGTTGATAGAATAAAATCGGACCACATGCCTGGCTAAGATCTCTTCAAACTGTCCGCTAGTCCATACCTTCTAATTCCTTTGGCTGCTTCATAGGAAGAGAGAGAGCCCAAGCTCCACCCCTAATTTAAGTCATGCTCTACCTTGGTTCCCTTTGGTTGACATAATCAGGTCAGAAACTGGAAACTCATTGGATCAGGGAAAATGTAGTCTCAAAGTCCCCCACATGTCCACAGGAAGTTTGTCATATATCTACATATCTTGAGGCTTAATACTTCTAAATAGAACCCCAGAAATTCTAAATAACACATTACCCCCCTGAGATCTGGTGAAAAAGACTGGTCTTTTTTGGTGGATCTTAAACCATAGTCAACTTCTAAATTACAGAAAGTTGAGGATAAAAGAAAAGACGATATAAACTAGCCGCATTGACAAAAAGCCTATTGGCATAAGTATGTACATTCAAAACAAATGCATTCAACTCATTCAACTCCCCATAGTTCAAATAAACTGCACCCCAAAGTTCAAATTTGGATCTTCATGATGCAGTGAAGGCTCTTCAGGCATCTTCATGGTGTGGGGAGATGGCACAACCCTTATCCTGAAACTGCTTGCAAAGAATTTAAACTTTACATTATAGATTATAAAACATACATTTCCTTCTGAGAATTATGCATTACCCCCCTGAGATTACTCCTAAGGAATTTAAAAATTAACTTGCATTATAGATTATAATTCAGATATTGTGATTATAAAAATTTAACACACACCCCCCCTGAGGAAAATTCTAAATAACACATTTCTCCCCTGAAGAGGATACCTCAGGTCAGCTAAGGATGCATGGTTGGGTCATGGGGTTGTATGAAATCAATTGGCAAAAGAAATAATAAAAAAAAATAAAATTCAAATGAAGAAAAAAATTAACTCATGAATGAAATGTAAAAATGTGCAAAAATGTAAGGAAAAATAAATTTATAACAGGCCTTTGAATCAAGGCCCAATTAAAGTGATTTAAGCAGTTTGCAAGTACCCATTCAGGAGCCATTGACTACAGAAAAAGTTGCCATTCTCTATATATGGTCTGATTTACCTTCACCTTTTCAGGGAATGAGCCATAATTATAGCCAATCTTAGGTGCTTCACTAGGAATTTAAGTTAACGGGTAGTGTGAGCCTCCAAGCATTAGAAAAGCTGACTCCAAAACTCAAACCCCAGTTTCAAGCCCTTCAGTATTGGCATAGAACTTCTGCAATCCATGATCTGCATGGCCTTTTGCTCCTTGGCACTTTTGCAGATTCTTAGTCTCCATGACCTCGTGGCTCTTTTTAGCACTTCTCCTGGAATCAGACAGAGACATTAAATCACAGTCTCATATTATTTGCCAATAATTGGCAGGTTACCATAGTTCCCGGCTTTTCAGGTATGCATCAATATTATAGCAAATATATATTTGCATTCAGCTTATATCACTGTAAAATAAAAAAAAAGGTTAACACAAAATGAGAAAAAAGGAAAAATTCAATTGATTTTGTTCTTTCTCCCTTTTATTTCCCTTTTATCTCTGAATTATTGTAAACTTTAATTTGATTATGTTTTTATGATCCATGGGGAGACTTGTCTCCCAAAGGATCACGGGGGGGGGGAATGTAAAGTTGAAAAGACCTTGTACCCCTTTAAACTACATTACCCAGACTCCCTTTCACCATACCCATAATTCTTTAAGCCTTTTCCTATTGGTTGTGGTTTTCACAGGCTGTTTTTGATATGGTTGTTGTGGATGTGGTGATGGGGCTTTTTGGAGAGGAGGCGGGGGGTGGTAAGGGTGAGTTGGGACTCTTTCCCTGCGCTTTTAATAAAATCCTTATAAATATCATACTTTTGAGGCATTGAATATTAATTTTAAAATTTACAATGGCCAGTGCAAAGGGAGTCTGGAGATGGAATGTTGGGTGACAGAGATAGCAAGTAGGCCAATGTACTTGGAGGGGAGTCAGGTGTAAAAGGACCAGAAAGGTAGGAAGAGGCCAGGTCATGGTGGGCTTTACATGTCCAACAGGGCTGGTATATTTGGTCTTGGAGATAAGACAGAGCCATGGGAGTTTATTGAGTAAGGGGAAGTCATGGTCAGACCTCTGCTTTGGGGAAAAAAACAAACACTTTGGCAGCTGATTGGAGGATAGAGTGGAGTGAATTTGAGACAAGACAGGAATACCAATTAGATATGCCTGAAGAGTCCAGATGAAAGATGATGAGGGTGAACTAGCAACACTAGTAGAGAGGAGAGATTATATATTTGAGGTGCTGCTGAATTCTGAAAATCTGCGATTCTGTGACATGGAATAAGCACTGCCAAGTGGTGGTGAAGTCCAACCAGATAGCACTGAACTATGAAGTCAGGGTGTTGAAGGGAGAATTAATGGGATGCCCACGTCCCTGAGGATAAGGGAAGGGTCTGGGGTGAAGGGGCAAGTTGGGAACTGGGTGCCATAGTTGAGGAAGGTAGGAGAATGTCTCTGAGGACTGAATGATCTAATTTGATCTTCAACAGTGGCAGAGGGCACCCCAAAACCCCCGTAGGCAAGATGGTTAAAAAAAATGGAGGTTGGAGACTATCAACGGATTTTAAATGAAAGCTTGCTTCCATTTCCCTTATTTTCTCCTCTGCTGCTTTGTAATCCTCCTTACCCAATTTAGAAGAAGCCCACATAAGCTCTGGGGAGGATTATCAATATTATATTTCAATAGCAGCAACTTTTGATTATTTGGAGAAGCTTAGCAGGGCCTGTGAATGCAATGGAAAAGGAAAGCCGGAGACAGTGAATAATGAAACAAGGCTTCTCGCAGTGGATGAATTAAGGGAGCATATGTGCTTAGAGGTTGTTCCGTTGTTTTGTTTTCTGAACCGAATTCGAAGGGTCCAATCCGGTCTGCTGAACAAACATGTTTATGCAGGTTTGTGGAACACAAAATTAATTTAGAGATGCTAATCTGAAGAGAATTGGATTGACAGCTACACAAGTACAGTGTATGGTGTTTAATGGGAAAAAGAGCCCCAAACAGAACAGTCCGCCTTCAGCAGGGCCTCTCCTTTTCCCTCTGAAGTGAGCTGAGCAAGGGAGGGCCCTTGTCCCCAGGGCTTTCTTGGGTGGCTAATTCTCTTCCTTGAACAATATCTACCACCAAATTATACAAAGGCAGAGCCAGCCAATGAGCAGCAGGAAGAATATAAACAGAAGAGGAAAAACGGAGAGAAATGGGGTCAAATGAAGGTTCTGATGATATCTGCCAACTCCCCTCATTTCTAAATAGCAATAATAATAACAAATTCAGAGAGAACTCTAAAGTTGACAAAATATTTTATATACCATGCCGCCTCCCACTCCCCAAAATGCCCATGAAAGTCCTGTTAGTGCTGTAGATAGATGAGGCAGAGATCATCTATAACTCTATGGTCAGGTCAAAATGCCTGGTGTCGGAAGTGGGATCTGAAATATTCAGTCTTCATGACTGAATCTCAAATTCTGCGTCCAAGTTATTTTACCTCTAACAGATTTCTTGATTTCCTGCTTTGGGAGGGGCGCTATTGGGTACCTTCTCTATCATCCCATAATCCTTTCTTCCTTTGTGGTCTCCTAAAGTGGAAGGATACTCTTTAGAATTAGGACATTTAGGTAACTGAGAACTCTTTGAAGATATCCTATCAGGAATGAGAAAGGCCATCACTAACAATTTTTATATGCAAGCCTTTTCTTGGGGTTGTGAGCCCATGGTTTCATATATTTAGAGAGCTCCTAGTGAGAAATTCCCTTCTCTAAGATCTGCAATTCAGTATAGCCATAGAGTCTTAGAAAAATTACATGTGGATTGGGGAGGGGCAGGGAGAGAAGGAAACACTAAAGAATGAAGTGATTTGCACATGAGGCAGGACCTAAACCTAGTTCTTCTTGACTCCAAGTCTGGTGGTCCTCTATCTAAACTAGAATATCTAATTGGACAAAATTTTATTTTTTAATCTCTAAGCTTTCTTGCATAGTTTTGGAAGGCATACATCTTTCTTCCATCATTTAAAGCAGAGAATCTTGACCTTTTTGGAGTCCTTGACCCTTTTGTCAGTCTAGTGAAGCTTATGGACCCTCTCTGAGGATATACATAATGTATAATAGTTTACATATTCATATAGTGTTTTTGAAGTTAATCTTTGCTATGTAGGTTGGATCATAAGCCAAATTGTGGAGCAGATAAGACCTTCCCTTTCTTGGTGTTCTCTCATTGGCTTGGCCCTTTGTACACCTACTTTCAGTCTATGGCATTCTTCCGGGCCTTTCCTCTCCTTAGGAAGAACATTTGTGCTTTGGGCGAATCTTACTTTGTTTTTCTAGCCCATCAGCATTTATTGGTATAGTGCCCCATCCCTGCTAGCTTATCTGATGGCCTCAGCTAAAGTGTTAATGGCCCCAAAGGTCTCAGTGTGTTATAAAGCCAAAAGAAGAAATCATCCACAGTAGACCATCATATAGCAAGGCAGTTCAATGGACAAAGGAGAAGAAAAGAATTCTACTGAAAAGATACTGAAAACAGATTTCCTGACCTAAAATTCTATTGCTGATGGTGTGATTATTAAATCACACTTAAGTGTTGAGTCAGTTGGGTGGCACAGTGGATAAAGAACTGGGCCTAAAAGTCAAGAAGATGAGTTCAAATCCCACCTCACACATTTATTTCCCATGTCCCTAACACTCTTCACCTGCAAAATGAGGATAATAATAACACCCTCCTCTCAGAATTATTTTGAGGATCAAGCAAGATAATATTTGTAAAGTGCCTGGTATATAGTAGGTGCTATATAAATGCTAGCTGTTATTAATATTACTTTAGAGTCATCCCATTTCCATTGTTTGACACTAATGATTCATGTGAATGAAAAGACCCTCTTGAAGGCGATTAT
Source organism: Gracilinanus agilis (assembly GCF_016433145.1). Lineage (NCBI taxonomy): Eukaryota > Metazoa > Chordata > Mammalia > Didelphimorphia > Didelphidae > Gracilinanus > Gracilinanus agilis. The sequence goes on from NC_058134.1 coordinate 45,034,495, forward strand.
ACAAAGGAGCCACTCAGATTACACTGTTTAGGTTTCTGCCTATTCTGTCTGAATAAATAGCCTGTTCCTGGAGGTGGAGAATCTACTTACTGATATAAACATCTACAATTTATCTAGTTCTGCACAGATCGCCATGGTCAAAGAATTTATTATGTGCCTGGGCTACCAGCAATGGTGGCCTCTTCTGTACTCGACCACTCTGGGTTTTGCAAAGTAGGCAAAAGTAGTGGTTGCTGGGACCATACGCCAAGTCTTTCTAGCATGGTGGAACCAACAAGAATCATACTTGGTGGGCATAGCTCTTGAGAATGCTGGGTCGTTCCACAATGAAGCCATATGAAGGCATGGATGGGAAACAAGGGGGAAAAGGGCAGGATTGTTTAGGAAATTGTACTGTTCTCTGAATGAGCACCTAAGTTTCTCTGAATCAAAAGTCCATTTTTCAAGAACACTAATAAATCTCCTGATGGCATTCACAGAATCAATGATTTAGAGCTGGGAGGGATTCCAGGGATCTTGGAGGTCCAATCCTTTTCCTTTTAGAAATGAATAACTGAGGCCAAGAGAGATTAAGTGATTTGTACAAGGTCACACAGATAATAAGTGGCAGAACCAGGATCTGAACTGAAGTCCTCGGATGCCAATGACCATTCCACTATTCAGTGTATGAGCTACAGGTCATGGGGCACAACATCCTCTCCATATAAATTAAGCTGAGGCTCATCCAATGGCTAATGGAGAACTCTGCAGTGGGCAGAAGCAAGTTACAGCCTATTACAAAGAAGGGATAGTTCAGGTTGATTGGTGTCAGGAATGTGGCAGGGAAATGTAGGCCTGCAAAAAAGGATAGACAAGTGACACTGTGAGAACAAGAAGTAGCTTTTGGATAGCCCACCCACATGCTACTCTTTTGGTGTGCATCCAAAGCCAAGACCACGAGAAGGAAGCCACCCAAACTGGGAGATCGTTCCATTAAAGCAATCTGTTTTCTAGACATCAAGTCATTGGACTGCTGAACACAGTCTTTAGAGTTGTCCCTTACAAAGTCCCTGGACAGCTAGCACTCAATAGAGTTATGAACAACTGTACACTATACTGAGAAGAACATTCCAATGGAATTGGGAGATTTCGGTTTAATCCCAGCTCTGTCACTAACATTATTTAACTTTTGGCAAATCACTAAACTTCTGGACCTCATTCCTCAACTGTAAAATGTAGGAGATTGAATAAGATTAACTGAGATTTTTCTGACTCTAGGCTAGGTGGCTCACTGGATAGAGACCCAGGCCTGGACTTGGGAGGTTCTGTGTTCAAATCTGGCCTCGGACACTTCCTAGCTGTTGTGACTTTGGTTAAGTTACTTAACCCCAATTGTCTACTCTTTAGCCCTCTTTTTCCTTAAAAACAATAGTTAATATCAATTCTGAGAGAGAAGGTAAGGGTTGAAAAAATATATTTCCTGAACTCCAAGGTCTATTGTTTGGTCAATTAACAAAAGCCTATGATGACCAATTTTTTCCACCTTGCAATAAGCTTTAACATTGCTACACTCAAGGAGCCATGAGCTCTTGACTATATTTTATCCACATAATTATCATTCCCATAGAAGTCTCGCATCCTTGGTTTCTAGTTATCATTCCCACAGACATCTCACATCCTTGGTTTCTAGTTTTTTGCTGCTATAAATATTTTATTGTATATGAGGCCTTTCTTGTTCATTTTGAATCTTGGAGGCTCCACTGGATCTTTCATTTCTAACATCCAAATCATTCTTTGCTTGGTCTCAGCTGAATCTGGAAAAAGCCAACATAAGTTTAATATATAAGTGAAACTATTACTGGCATTTGTTGCCTTTTCCCAATTTTATCTAGGGCAACTAAATGGCACAGTGGATAGAGTGAAGGGCCTGAAGTCAGGAAGGTTTATACTGTGTGACTCTGGGCAAGTCACTTGACCCCATTTGTCTCAATTTCCTCATCTTTAAAATGAGCTGGAGAAGGAAATGGAGAACCACTCCTGCATCTTTGCTAAGAAAACCAAAATGGGGTCAAGAAGAATCAGACATGACTGAAACAAATGAACAACATAGAACCACAGAATTATAGAACTTTTGAATCAGAAGAGAACTCAGGAGCCACCTAATCCAAATGGACCCAGAAATTCATCCCTGACAAGTAATTTGATTAAAGCCAGGGATATGCTGGAAATAATTCAAATTGTTAAATTTTTATCATGAGCATTAATACCTCAGAACACTATTAAAAATTTTTTTAATTCTATTTTTATTGTCATGCAAAACCTACTTCCCTATTGGCCATTTTTGTAAGAGAAAACTCATACATAACCAAAACCCCAAAGTAAAACCATAAATACACTGCTGTGAAAGATGAAAGAGAAAAACTATGAATCAGGTCTTGGTTTATTGTTTTGATGATTGCCCAGACTTAAGTGATGGAGAAAATGTTAATAAGGCAGACTCAACTTAAAAGGGTGCATGCATCCCCCCCACCCCCAGCCTAGAGAGAGAGTTGTTCCACATTTACTGGCACACCCACTGCTTAAAGTCCTCTAGTAAGCAAAATCCAACTAACTCCCATGGCAGCTCACTCCACTTTTGCTCTTATCATCAGGAAGTTTTCCCTTACAGCAAGGAATAGTTGTCTCTCTGGTATTTCTACCCATCCTCTTCCTTTTATCCTCTGAACAAATCTCATTTCTTTCCCATGTGACATATATCCTTTAAATATTCAATCAATCAACTACAGACAAGCATTTATAAAGCACCTACCATGCGCCAGGTGCTGGGGATCCAAATACAAAGAATAAGACAATTTCTTCTTCTTTTTTTTAAGTTTATTTATTTAACTGATTTAGAATATTTTTCCATGGTTATATGATTCATGTCCTTTCCCTCCTTTCCTCCCACCCCTCCTCCTCCAGCCAATAAGCAATTCCACTGGGTTTTACATGTGTCATTGATCAAGACCCATTTCCATATTATTGATATTTGACACTAGGGTGATTGCTTAAGAGTCTACATCCCCATTCATATCCCCATCAAACTGTGTGATCAAGCAGTTGTTTTTCTTCTGTGTTTCTAATCCCACAGTTCTTTCCCTGGATGTGGAGAGTGTTCTTTCTCACAGGTCCCTCAGAATTAAAACAATCTCTTCTTGCACATAGCTTAGGTTTCTGATGGAGATTGGCTTTTGTGTCCCTGTTCTCCAGGTTAAATATCCCCATTTTCTTCAAATTCCTCAGATTTCATGAATGAACTAAATGACTTTTCTGATTATCCTTTTCTGGATGTCCTTTCTGAAAACAATCTTCCTCCTCCTTTAGCCCCTAATACCTTCTCTGACTCCCTTCTTCTCCCCACTCCTTCCTCTCTTACCAGGAATCTCTCTAATATGACTTCCCTCAGCATGGTTCTATCCCTACACTGGCACAAAACCAAGATGATGGCTGTGTTTCTCCAGATAGCTATTTATTCCTCTTCCCCCAATTTCCTCTTGTCCACCCCAGTTCCCTTGAAGGGAATGGCAGGATTGTACCAGAGCTCAGGTTTATTTATCACAGGAATTGCTTCTTGAAAGCCAAGAAAGAAAGACTCCCATAGTGCACCTCCCTTCTTTTCAATGATTTATCTTCAAAAAAAGATAACAGGTCCAGTTCACTTGCAATGCATTATATGGAATGGCAGCCCTGCTGGAGTAAGGTCATCATTACCTTTGCAGGCCAATGAATTATACTAGCCCTGAGTCGCAGGCTCTCCAGAATGGGAAAGAGCAAAATCAGGCATCTCATATTTTTTCCCTTATCGGTACTTTGTAAAAATCGAATGGTATCAAATGGACACAAAGGGGGGAGCTTTATGAGGGGTTGACGCAGTCTTTCCCCACGTGGGTATATTTCTCTTTGAGGTCCCAGAGTTCGGAATGTGGGAGCCACTCGGTCCTATCCGTGGGGAGGCAGTAGCAGAGAAGAATGGTAAACCTGGAATTCACAATGGACACAGGCTGAAGGGACGAGATGCAGTTACTTGGTAACCACAAAAGGTTTTATGGGTCTGCTGATTGCTTGTTAATTAGTCTTAGCAGGTCCAGAAGTAATTATCATGGAGACTGCACTCTGGTTTAGCAAATGAGACTAATTGTGAGCTAAACATATACCTGGTTTCAGTGCTGTGAAGTGGGATTAAAAACTGGAAAAAAAAAACCCTAAAATGAAGCCCCCAAACCAAGAAGACTCAGCCCTGCTAGGTTGGAATTCTATTTAATAAAAATCCAATAAATATTTTATTAAGCATCTTCAAAAAGCAAGACCCTGGGGGTAGCTAGAGTATCAGATCTGGGATAGGGAGATCCTGGGTTCAAATATGACTTCAGACTATGTCCCCCTAGGCAAGTCACTTAACCCCATTTCCTAGCCTTACTACTCCTCTGCCATGGAACTAATCCTTAGTATCAGTTCTAAGAAGGTAAGAGTTTAATATATAATTTTTTTAAAAAAGGGAGGGGGCCCTAGAATATGGAAAATGAACAAAAATAGTACCTGCCCTCAAGAAGCTTCTTCTGCCCTGGCAAGACCATATCTAGAGTATGGATCTCAGTCCTGGGCACCACATTTAGAAAGGCCATTTATTAGCTGGACAAAATAACAACTAGCACTTTTTCTGTGTCAGGCATTGTGTCAAGCTCTTTTACAGACATTGATTTATTTTATCTTCATAATCACCTTGAGAGGTAGGTGCCACTGTGATCCCCATTTGATGGCTAGGGAAACTGAGGCTCACAGATGTTAAGTGACTTGCCCAAGGCCACATAGGTAGGAAGTATCAGAGGAGGGAGTCAGGTCTTCTTTACCCCAGGGCCTCTTGCTCTATCCACTGCACCACCAAGCTGCCTACCCGAGAGGACAAAAAAAAATGGTAAAGGTCTTGAGTTCTGTTTGGTCCCAGAGAAATAGACAAAGAACATTGAAAGGGGTTTATCCAAGAGTGTGAGGCAATTTAGTCACTTCTGAAATTCTATTATAAGCTCCTTGAGGGCAGGGACCATAAATGTCTTTTTTCAATTAGTTTTCCTAGAATTGGGTTTCCTGTGACTCTGAGGAAGCACATCAATGATTTTTTAGTTCTTCATTCTGACTCAAATTCTTGGATTTGGGGATATAGTCTACTGGGCAGAGCTCAGCATGTACACAGATGTACAAGGCAAAGTAATTTGGGGAGGAAAAAAAGCACAGGTGGAGGAAGATGGGAAACAATAGAATAGGATTTTATTTTTTTAATCTATGGCTCAAGAGAAGGAGAAGCAATCTTCCCATGGGAACTGTCATCACAGACCACTGTTCTGGAAGGCCATGGTGTAGGGGGAAGGTGTTCTTGGTAGGGGATGCCAGGATGGCAGAGAAAGCAGAATGCAGGACTAGAGGACCAAATCATCGGGCATGAAGCATAAAATGACATGCAACTTAGTATTGTTGATGTACTTGGCTCAGTTGTTAGTCAACAAACACAATTAAGTGTTCACTAATTTTTTTTAAAATTCCTACCTTCTATCTTAGAATCAATACTAAGTATGGGTTCTAAGGCAGTAATGGGGCAGTAAGGGTAGGCAACTGGGTTAAGTGACTTGCCCTGGGTCACACAGCTAGGAAGTGTCTAGATTTGAACCCAGGACTTCCCATATCTAAGTCTAGCTCTCAATCCACTGAACTGTTCTAATGTACAATGACGATACTGAAGTCTTCAAATTAACTTCATTAACTTTGTTCCAAGCTTTATTTCATTTCCAAACCAAACTGGGCTCACCTAAGCTCAGTCTTCCTATGCTAGTACTCTCAGCTAAGTTACAGGGAGCATCGTTCAAGAGTTTTGTGTGAATCTCATGGAGTCCTGAGGAAGATAATGTTGAGTCTGGGAATCCCAGACAGAGTTCTTTTTTTTTTAAATCCTTAACTTCTGTGTATTGGCCCATAGGTGGAAGAGTGGTAAGGGTAGGCAATGGGGGTCAAGTGACTTGCCCAGGGTCACACAGCTGGGAAGTGTCTGAAGCCGGATTTGAACCTAGGACCTCCTGTCTCTAGGCCTGACTCTCAATCCACTGAGCTACCCAGTTGTCCCCCAGACAGAGTTCTTAAGGCACAAGAGCTTCAGTTGTCTCATTACAGAGAAATGGGGTGAATGCCTGGGCTCCAGAAGGGACCGTGGTTATCTTCCAGGTGACCAGGTTTATACCTGTGGAAGAGGGTGCAACCCTGGAACACAGGCTTTTGTACATTCAGCTGTCCTACATTCCATGCCAACGATCCCTGCAGTGGGCCATTTGCCAATTTCAACCTGTGACCACCTCCCCCTAATACTTATGACCACCCACCCACTCCGGGCTCTTTAGGGTTATCGCCTCCACCTAAATGCAGGTTCATGAAACAAAAAATGATACTGAGAGAGCAGAGAATGTAGTGGTGATGGAGTCAGGGACCTAGGTTTTAATTCTGCTGCTCTTCCTTCCCTTGTGTGTTCTTGGGACTCTCTCTCTCTCTCTCTCTCCCCCCCCCCCCCCCCCAAGGGAGTTTGGCCTTCTGAGAGGGCCTCTGAATTTACCGGCTGTTTTGGAATCTTCCTATGGCATCTCTTGAGCCCAGCAAAGTGGTCACTTGTGATCACTGTGGATTCTTCTGCTCTGAAGGTTGTTGAGGGGATGAGGTTTGTTAAAATCCCTTTGATGTGTCGAATAAGAACAATTTAATAAGCAAATAATTGATAAAGGAAGCTTTAGGACAGGCTGGTTAGTGACTGTCGCTAGCTGTACTATCTAAATTATTTAATAGTCTAGCCCTAAACTACTAGCTTGGTTTGTTTAAAGAGCTGAACAAAAAATGTCCTCAGAGCCAACTCTGAGCAAACCAAGGTATCCCAGATGGTATGTTATTTGGACTCTCTGCTTTTCCTTTAGGAGGAGAAGAGACCAAATTGGAATTATGTATTTTGTGGGTGTTTTAGTGGCTCTGATCAAAGGTTTCTTGAGGGAGAAGACTGGGGTATTGGGTATAATGGGAAATATGAAATATTCAGAGATTTCCTTTCTTTAGCCAGCCTGCTAGCCAACCCCAACAAGGATTCTACCAGTGGAGAGGAGAGCAGCTGTCCTGGAGGAGATGTGTTATCTTTCAGGTGTTCAAATTGGTTTGTGGCAAGTTTCTTTTGAGCTTTATGATTTTTCTGGGAGAGGAAGGAGGGAGCGAGGTGGTAGTTGCAGAGGAAGCCGGATATTAGGGAAGGGTATAGAGGCTCTTGGCCTGGGCCCCGTGGCCTCAGAGGCTTTGTCTAGGTAGTTGTGGCTTCAAACTACCAAAAATGTTTGGTAAAGATGGGAGTGAGGACGATGAAAGAAGCCTTTCCCCTAGGCCTCCACCAGCCCTTGGATGCTCTCTCCCATTCTCTCTGCTCTCTTTCTCTGGAAAACACACCCTGAGTGGCCTCAGTTTTAAAACAAAAACAAGAATAAAAACCCTTCTGGGAGATTATTTTTAGGTTGAAGGAAAGCATCCAGGCAAAGGGAAAATGAAAGGGAAGTGGAAACTAGACCCCAAGTCCCCTCCCAGGGCCACAGTTCACATTCCTTCTAGATCTTCCAGCCACCCCATCTCCCCACCCTTGATCCTTTGCCCAGGCGCTTCATTCCTGTCTGGGAGCTGGCTGCGGTTCTCTGGAGGCCAGCCACAGCCTGGCGTTGGTGTTCAGGAGCGGAGCTGCCCCCTTGGAGGAGCCGGGCCCGGGGCCTCTCGCGGATAGAGCCCTGTTTGTCTCCGCGGTGTGTTGAACTTGGCAGGTATCAGGAGTATCTCCTTCCAATCCAAACTGCCACCTTTCAGAAGGAAAGCAAGAGCCCGCGAGAGCTCCGGTCAGCGGTGGCCACCACCCGACTGTGGGAGCCAGGGCAGCGCAAACAAACACACGCGGGGGCCTGAACCCCGCCAGAACTTTATCTGCTAATCATCATCTTTTTTCCCAGCCCGAGGTAACATTAGGAGGCATTTGGAGTCCGGGCAGCGAGAATGAATAGGCCTATTGCGGGAGGCTCGAGGAGCGGCCGTGGAAAATGTAAGCGGGCAGACAAAAAGGCATCTGTTGCCCGGGCAGATGTGTGTCTGGGAACATACCTGAGCGGGCAGAGCCGGGAGATGCCTTTCTCCAGGACGGGCTCCTCGAACGCCAATACTGACCCTCGGAATTGGCTCCTCCAGCGCCCTCCCTTCTCCACTCCCGGGCTGAGCGCCGCACACTCGTCGGAAGAGCCTCGAACCCCCGAGGCATCTCTCTGGGGGAGAGCCTGGGGCTTCGCGGCCGCCCTCGAGCCCAATCCCCTCGGTAGAGAGACAAGTAAAGGGAGGCCCAGAGAGCAGCTAGGGATCCGCCCGGCTCCTCTCACTCCGAAGCGGCTCTCCAAGGAGGAGAGCTAGCCGGCAGCTGCAGAGCGCGTCGTGCAAGTCTTTCGTTCAACAGGGGAGGAAATCCAATCCCGCGTGACTTCCGCTATTCCGTACTTCCGTCTCGACCCTCCCCCTTCCCCCAGCTCGGAGGGTAAAGCGTAATCTGGCACATTTTTTAGAAGAGAGAGAATGGCCATGATTGACCTTCATAAGGCACTTGGAGACACACCGAAGTACGACGCCTACATTTTCATCTCAGCCTCTCCACGACCCGTAAGGCTAGGAACGCCGCCTCTTATTGTCCCCATTGTACAGTCGAGAAAACCGAGGCTCAGAGAGTTTATTTGCCCACGAGCACAGAGCCAGTAAAATACTAGACGAGGAACGTGAAACCAAATGTCTCCTGTCTCCTAAGTCCGTATTTGACTAACAGGCACATCGGTGTTCTCAGAAGTCCTAAGAGTGGGCAAAGCTATCAGTTCTCTAGGACTGGCGCCTCATCTATTAACTGAAAGGGTCAGGCGGGAATGGATTCAAATTCTAGGTTGTGCATAAATCACTTAATATCTCTCTGCCCCAGTTCTCCCCTCTGTAAAATGGGGATGGTAATACCTGAAGTTCCTACTTCTGCAGTGTTGTCAGGAAGCTCACGAAATAATGTATGTAAAATACTTTGTCCACATCAAAGCACTTGATACAAAGCAGTCATTTATCATTATCTTGAGGTTCCCTTCCAGTTCAGACAAGCTATGAAATCAGTGTCTCTACATAAATTGTCCCTGAAATGGGTGGGGGGAAGGAGGGGGGGGGGAAGGGGGGGACGGGGGGGAAGAG
>NC_058134.1:45052428-45135161 GCF_016433145.1 Gracilinanus agilis
CAGGTGTAGGAGGAAGTCCTGTCCGCCAGGGCCCATTTCTTCTCCCCCACCTCGCCCTGCTCAAATGGCCAATCCCGTCCAGCTGTGGTGTCAAAGTCAGACTGAAAGGAAGGCCAAGGATCCCTGTGGGCTGTATTGACTTAGCTATAAACTGGGCTGTTATCTACGTTTTATTGTACTTTAGATTTTTATTTTGTTAAACATTTCCCAAGGACATTTTAATCTGGTGGGCATTGCTGGGATGCATTGCACAGGGCAGGCCAGCCATGTGTCTGACACCTCTGATGTACGCCGATCAAGAAAGAGTCTTTCTTGTCCCAGAGGAAACGTGGGAAGATTTAAGGGCCTTCTGCTTAACGCAAGGCAGGGAAGTCATCTGGCATCACTTACATACACATCAGAGGGCTGGAACTTGGACCTCGAGCTAGAAGTCAGTCTTCTGGTGCAAATTCCCGGACCCCGCTCCTTTTCCATTTTACAGGTGAGGACACAAAGGCTCAGGAGGTTAAACAATTTAGGATTATAAATCATACAAAGGCCATGGAGGCCACTTCATCTGCCTATCAAGAACAAAAAAGAGGACTGTGTACAAATCTCTATTTACATTCAGTGTGCATAGCTATCCTTGAAGTCAGAAAAAGAACTGGGTTCAAATCCTCTATGACTCAGTGCTCTGGGCCACTCTCTAAGACTTTTAAGTGTCTGAAAAAGTTCAGATAGGCATTGGTGTAAGAATTTTCCTGAAGTTCCCTATACAATTGAAATTATAGGACCAATTCCTATCAATATTCTCGATTTTAAAAAGCACTTATTAAATTTTTCAGGCAGCACATTGCTTAGAGCACCAAACCTCAAATCAAGAAGACTTGAAGTAAAATCCAGCTTCACCTACTAGCTGTATGGTCCTGAGCAAGTCATTTCACCCTGTTTGCCTCAGTTTCCTTATCTGTAAAATGAACTAGAGAAGGAAATGGCAAACTTCTCCAGTAACTTTGCCAAGAAAATCTCAAATAGGGTCATAGTCTTACTCAAATGAAAAACTACCTAACAATTAAGTTTGTCATGTTAGTTCTGGCCCTATTTTGCTTTTGTCTCCTCATTTATTTATTTATTTATTTAATTGTTCATTCATTCATTCATTTATTTGTTTGTTTGTTCATCCATCCATCCATTCATTTATTTATTTGCTTATTTGTTCGCTTATTTATTTGCTTGTCTAGCCATTTAATTAATTAGTTTGTTTATCTTTATTTTAAAAATAATTTCAATATGTAAATATAATAATTTACACACATTACATATAATGTAATTATAATTATATATAAAACATAAAATTTATATATAATAAAAATAAATTAAATTAAAAATATTTACTTATTTATTTTTTATTTCCTTTATTTCTCTGCATATTTTTGTTTGTTTCACTGCAAGACAATCAGGGACATGGTCAATGACAGTTGCTCCTTTCCATTCAATTAAAGAATTTTCCCCTCATCCTTAATAAAGGGATGAAGAATATATTCCCATGTTTATCTTTAGTTTCACATTTAGTTATGTGCTTCTTACACTCAGTGATTACATCCTAGATTGGGGAAGTTGGTTGCCAAGGACCAAACTTGGTCCCCTGACCCACATCACCAGGGCAATGAGGGAAGAAATCATGAAGAAGCAATACTTAAGGTGCACATTCGAGGACAAGTAGAAATTTAGCCGCCTGAACAATGGGACTGGGAAGGAATGTTCCAAGGCATGAGAAGACAGCAGGAGCCCAGACGGTCAGAAAAGCATAAGATAAATATGGGATGAAAGGAGTAATCTAGTTTGACTGGTACTTAGGAGGGGCAGAGGGAAGAGTAAGAGTTCAAGCAGGGAAAATGGTATTCTTGTATTAGGGGAGGCCTTGGAGCCAGCTTATGGAATCAGAAATCTGAGCCTTTTTGTCTGAAAGATAGATTGGAAGGAGGAGAGTGGAAGTGATCTTGCATTCATCTAACAAATAACTACAGCTAACATTTATATAGAGCTTGCTATGTGCTAAAGGCTTTACAGATATCTCATTTGACCCTTCCAACATCCCTGGGAGGTCATGCTTTTGTTATCCACATTTTACAGATGAGGAACTGAGCAAACAGAAGTTAAGCTAGGAAGGGTCAGAGGCAGGATGTGTACTCAAGTCCTCCTGACTCCAGGTCCAACCTTCTAAATCTTCTTCATCGTTCCATTCTGGAGATCATAAGATTGAAGAACTTAAGAGAGACCTTAAAGATAATGTACCCCAGTCTCCTCTTTGCCATAAAGAAACTGAGAACAGGTTAGATGATATGACGAGGGTCATGCAAGTATTCATTGAGTAAGTACTTAAGTAGTAGGTGCCAAGACTGTTTTTTCACTCATTCCATCATCCTGATGACAAATCACCAGTGCTGTCGTGCTCTGCTGGCAGGAGTTGTGTGAAGCCCAGAATGGCTGGATTTCTCTCCCTTTCCCTTCCCTCTTTTCCCGCCCTGCTACAGTCCCAACATGTTCTGGCCCATGCCGGCTGTCACAATGGGCCTCTGTGCAGTGGTGGGAGGGCCCCTCTGCACAGAATCACGTCCCGAGAGGGGGCCAAGAGAAAGCATCTTGTGATGATGGCCATGAGTCACCCGCATGGCACAGAGCAGCCCTTCTTCCCTAACAGAGCAATCTGATGGGCAGCACTTCATGTGAAGAAGATACACAGAAGGCGGGTGATGACGGCCAGCTTGGCTCCAGGGGACTCTCCCACAACATCTGGGATGGAAGCCACTGAACAACAACCTTGTCTTTTCCGCTTGAACTCTGGGTGCAAAACTGGATTTTTATTAAAGTTGTGTATTGGGTTGACTTGAGCGTACATGAAAAAAGGAGTCTCACTCTGTAATTCTGATTCCCCTCCAGTTTAATCTACCTGCCACTCTTGAAATACTTTCTGCTAATATTTGAACTAGAGGGGGAAAAAAAAATCTTTGGATGATTTGCAGGTTCCACCTTTGCTCAGAAACTTTCAATGGCTCCATCTTACCTACAGAGCAAAGTAAACTCTTTGGCCAGGCAATCAAGGTCCTCTACCATCGGGTTCTGGCTTTGAATCTTGGCATCATTTAAAAATCCATTGCTACCTAGTTAAACTGGTCTCCTACTCCAGTTGGATTATGAGCTTCTCAAACAGAACACAAGCTCCTCAAGGAAAGACTTTTCTTTCTTTGACTTTACATTCCTGGCATCTAGTGCAAGAGGTTGGCACATTCTGAGGGCTTCGCAAGTGCTGGTTGATAAAGGGATGCCCCTTTGCACCTCTCTGTTCATAATGCTATCTCAACTGCTCTCTCTTCAAACTCTATCCATCTTTCAAGGTTTCCCTCAAGTCCCAGCCCTCACCTGGAAGTCACCTCTTCCTCTTTCCTCTGCACCCCCTTAGCATTTACTGTCTTCATCATTTAACATTTAAAAAATGTTAATGTTGCTACTTTTAACTTGATTACTGCAGGAATCAGGACCATGCTTTATAGTGCCCCCCACTATATGACAGTGTTCTACCCATTTTAGGGTATTCTAAAAGCAATTTGTTCATGAAGGAATGAATTTGGACACTTTCTATGTATCTGAGTTGGAGCAAATAGGCTTGCTTTAGGCTACCAACTGGTCCTAGAGAACTGTAAAAAGATTCATTTCAGGTTCATTTGAATAGAAGTGAGATCCCGTCAGCCCGTGCCCTCATTTGAAGCCCATTTGTGACAAACTAATAGCTTGGAGAAGGCGTCATTTATCGAGAGATGCCCGGCTCGCTCCCGGTTCACTTGACTTGAGTGCCGGCACCCATGTGTACACACGAGCCCCCCCCACCCGTACCCACTCTTAAGCACACAAACACAGAGAGGAGATGGAGCACTCCAACTAATACACCTGTCCCGGTTGCCATGACAACCCTCGCAGACATAATTACAGCAGAACGAGTCCGAGTTTGCCAAGACCCTGGAGTATTCTCTTTCTGAGATCTGGAAATCTCCTTGGACCCAGGAAGAGACTAAATCAGACCAAGATACCATCAAAGTTTAGCTGAGGGATGATTCATCCCCCATTAAGGATCCTAAAGTGGGAGCAGTAGGGAGAGGGTCTGAGAGAGGGAAGAGAAAGCAATCAGATGGGCTCCTGCTGCCGCTGGAGTTTTGGGGGGACTCATGGGGAGAGCGTCTGTCAGAGGGTCCGATGGGCATGGCCTGGGCACTCTGTGGGAGTGAGATGGCTCAGCTCCTCGGGGAAGGTCCTTAAGGGGGGTTCTATCCCAGGACAAGCAGCCACGTCATTTGGCCAAGAGTGAGCTCTCTGTTGTTCTGTGCCGGGCATCTTCCATCAGCCATCACCTCCTCAGACAACAGTAAGGGGATGAGAATAGAAAACTCATTTCCTCTATTTATCCTCAGTCAAGAAAGAAAAGTCTTTGGGACTATGAAATCTACAAAAGTCAGAAAAACCGAACCACGTCAAGGGACGACAATGGCATTTCTCTGCAGGCTCAGGCTATTTCTAGTAGGAAAATGGGTATAACTGGACCATGTTTTACAGTCTGAAGATCCCTGAATCAGACCTGACCTGTTAGAAACTCCTAGCTCCAACGTTCCCTGCCTTTTCAGTTAAAAATGTCAAGGGCCCCTGCGTGATGGAGGGGATAAGAGCAATATTATCAGTGCAGCACCTCCTCCAGGCTCCCTTTCCCAACGTGCCCTCAACCAGCAGCTCAGGTTACTCAATGAGGAAGTCATTGCTTCCCTCAGGGTTCTAGAGGTAACCCTGAATGGCTGGAATATCTTTTATTGTTGCTCATTAGCCCCTATCTGCTGCTGTCTTGCAATTGCGGGGAATAAAAAAGAATTAATTTGTTCTTCTCAGGGTGGACATCCATCCTCCCTCCCTCCTTCCCCCCAATTAGGAATGAAAGTCTGTTTAGACTTACAGAATAAGACCTCAAGGACATTTCATTATTGCCACAGGCCCAGGGAGTTGGGAGGCCTCTTATCTCTGGTCAAGGACAAAACTATTAGGCTCTACTACCTCCTTATCTCCTCATACCTCTAGGAGCCAGAGGAGTCACCCCCAAGGACGTGGCTACCTCTCCATAACCTTACCCCTCCCTGGTGGAGGCTCGTGAGGAGCCCACGCTGTGTATCCTGCTGTTTTCTGATGGAGTAGAACTTGCACCTAGACTGTAACTTCAGCCCCCAAACAATGGGGTGTGGGGCAGAGAGGGGAGGGGGTCTTGCTTCAGGAATCTAAATAATGTTCGTGTCTGCAGCCATGCATTGGCATCACCACTCGGGCCATTGCCCCTTTCTCATAAAGAAGAATAAAGACTCCTTCTTCTACTTTCCACTCTCTGACTCCAGGTTTGTAATTATAATTTGGGAGGATGGTCATTTTTTTAATCCCATTCACAATGATCCACCACTACAACTATTTTAATTTTTGTCAAAGGCTGTTCATTGAAAAGACGTAGCACTTACAGTAATTGCAAAACAACTGGCCAAATTGGGAGGCTGAGTCTTCCTCCCCAAGCCCAAGGTCCTTGGGGATAGTGGGCTCAGACTCAGTGTCACCGTAATGAGATACCCATGTAGGGATCAAGGGGGGCCTAGGCTTGTGATTCCCTTCTCTAGAGTCATCACTAAAGGCCAGGATTAAAGTGATGCTGCTCCCAACTCCAGGCACCTGTGGGAGAGCCGTAGCAATTCTTCTGTCTGAGAACTCGGGTTCTGGGGTTCAGTCCTTCCTGAACTTCCTGAATGTTCTTCCAGCTCCTCAGCCACCCTGAATACTCGGAGGACTCCTCCTAAACAAAGAGCATCAGCCCACCAGTCTCTCGTGGATGGAAACAGGTTTACCAAGCTTCTGCACGTTAGACTGGAACCAGGAGGGGAATGTTGAACAGGCTCTTTATAAAGGACTAGGCCGATAGTGGCCAGTCCCCCCCCCCCTTATCACAGTACTGATTGACCAAGAAAAGACAGGATGAACAGCCTAAGAAAAGCGTCACGGCTTAGTGTGCAGCACCATCTTGGATTCCGTGGATTCTCCTCTGGCCTCTCCATCCCCAAAGTTGATGAGCCTCATCAATTCCACCTGGGCACCATCTCAGACATAATTGCCCTTTTTCTCCTCTCACACACTGGATGAGGGCCTGGGCTTGAAATTGAGGAGAACTAGGTTTGAGTCCCACTTCGGAAACTCAAGAGTTTTATAATGGCTGGGCAAGTCAATTAAACTATGACTTAGTTTCCCTAATGGAAAAATGGGGATTGCAATAATATAATACAATATAATATGACGTGACATAACATAATATCTACCTCAGGATTTTTGTGAAAATCAAACCAAATGGGCTAAATGTTCAGTGCTTTGTAAACTTTAAAGTGCTATATAAATGCTAATTGTTATACTTTTTAAATGAATTTTTATTTTAAACAAACTCCTCTTCATAATTGATCTGAATATATATGGAAAAGAAATAGTACAATCTGCAAAGCATTATTTATTCAGTTGAGTACCAAAGAAGGACTAAATTGGTGACTGTATTGGTTTGGGGGATGCCCAAGTGAGAAAATTCCCTCTATCGATACAAGTTAGCAACTCTGCATCTTGAAGCATGAAAAATCTAGCTAATGCGCTGAATGAAAAAGTGACTCATCCAGGGTCACACAGCCAGTGTGTCAGAGGTGGGATGTGAATGCAGGTCCTCTTGGCTTTGAGGCCAATTCTACAGTCTATTATCAGTGCTGTCGGACTTAAGAAACGAGGCCTCTAAATCATAAGCATCTCTGTCAGCCACACGTTGACTTAGTGATTTTGTTCTGTTTATTTTTATTTTGTTAAACATCCCCCTTTTACATTAAAAAAAATCTATCTTCTGCCTTGGAATCAATACTAAGTATAAGTTCTAAGGCAGAAGAGTGGTAAAGGACAGGCATTTGGGGTGAAGTGACTTGCCCAAGGTCACACAGCTAGGAAATGTTTGAGGCCAAATTTGAACCCAGGACCTCCCATCTCTAGACCTGGTTCTCAATGCAGTGAGCTCCTGACTGCCCCCACAATTCAATCTGGCTAGGGTCACTTGGGAGTGTTTCAGGCCCTGCCCTCCACGGTTCTAAAGATCAGCAAGAGGTATCTGGAGATTATTACTCGATGCAAAGGACTTAATCTCTTATGGTGCAATTTCAGGCACTAGCATAGGCATGCAGGGGAAGTATTTTTAGACAAGGGAACATCCAAGAGCCCCTCAAATCATACTAGAGATAATTAAACTGGATGTCCTGCAGGCATCTCAAACGAAACATGTCAAAAATGGAACTCATTATCTTTTCCTCAAAACCCACCCTCTTTTGAACTTCCTTCTTTATGCTGAAGGCACCAGCATCCTTACAGTCCACCCAGATCTGCAACCTCAGTATTATCCCCAAGTCTCCATTCTTCATCCCACATATTCAGTCATCAGTTGCCACATCTGTTGTTTCTGCCTCCACAAAATCTCTCCTATCCATCCATCCTCTTCTCCACCTGCAAGGCTTACCATTTTATTTTTTCAGGCCATTATCTCTGCTGGGAGCCTCAGACATTTCACTAGCTTTGTGATCCTAGGCAAGTCCTTTAAGCAATTGGCCTCAGTTTCCACAAGAGCCTCTATTTTCACGGTTGTTTTGAGGATTAAATGAAACATCTGCAGAAACCTCTTGGCACATTATAAATGCTTATTCTCTTCCCTTTATCCCCTTTATAATAATCTCCTAATTGGTGTCCCTGTTGCCAGTCTCTCCCCACTCTAATCCATCCTACATACACCTGCCATGAATTTCTGAAAGCCCAAGTCTGACCATATACCCTGTGCCTGGAAGAACTCCACTGGCTCCCTATTACTCTTCTCCAGTTTTGATTGACTTCCTAACCTGGCTGTAGTCTGTCTTTTCAGTCTCATAATACACCATATCTCCCTTCCCACACTTCCCAGACAAATTGGCCTTCTCGTCGTCCCTCAAACTGGGCGCTCCCATCTCTGGCTCTCTCTCCATGCCTGGAATGAACTTCCTGAGCGTGGAGCTGGGAGCAGAGTCAAAGAAGTGACTTTTCTTAAGTTTCCCGAGTTGACAAAGATCATTGGGATGCTTCAGAAGTCATTTAGCCCAAACTGGCTTTAATGAAAATTTCCTAAGCTTGCTCACTCTCCGCTGTTCCCCATAATCCGTCTGCAAACCCTTAGCATCTGATACTTCATTTGTTTTGAGTTGCCTTTCCCTGTATCTGAACTTACCAGTCTAATTGCACATTCTCCCAAGGCCTCCATTTTTCATTTTGTTCTGTTCTGAAGCAGAAAAACATTTCGGGGACTGTTTTTACTTAAAACAAAGACTCATTCAATGTGCCATCCAATTTGAGGATCATTAACTAATAGATGGAATAATTATTGATGAATAAATTCTACAGAGGAATTCATAGATGAGGTTAACACCTAAGCTTATTTCTTGATAGGAAGTGAAGAAGATGACATATCAGGCAAGAAGATAAAGAAAGAAGGGAGAGAGTTTAGGAAAGAGTAGTCTATTTTTAAAATAGAATTGGAAGAATAGAAAGGAGTTAGACTGAGTTAGGTGTGAAATGCTAACGTGAAAAGTTTACATTTGGTGTTAGACACAGGAACAGGGTAAAAACATAGTCAGGTCTGTGCCTTCAAAAATTGACTTTGGCTGGACTGGTCAAGGGAGAGATTGGGAGCAGGAAGAGGAATTAGAAGGCTATTAGACTCATCTAGGTGAGAGGCAATGAGGGTCAAAATGAGGGAAGTGGTTGTGCAAGAAGAGAGAAAGGATGGAGTATAGAGATTACATAGGTGGGGTCAACAAGACTCATCGATTTACTTACTGGATAAGCATTGTAGGTGCTTAATAAATGTTGACTGGCAATTACTTACCTGGAATCTGGGGATAATTTCAAGAGTCAAAAACAAATTACGTCTTTATTTTCACTAACATTTGTAATTCCCAAGTATTTTATTCTGTACATTTAAGACATTATTCTGAAAAGGGATTCCATAGGTTTCACCAGGTTACCAAAGTGATTCAGAATCACAAAAAGATTCAATATCTCTGCTCTAAGGATACTTTGAGCCCAAATGCTTAATAACGTCAATACAGCAGAAGAAAGGAAGACTATTCCAAGATTATTTACGTCTGTCAACTTTCAGTGTAAAAGTGAAAACCTTTGAAAGACTTACTTAAAACTGAGGATAGAGATAACACAAACATGCAAATGCCTGTACACATACACAGATGCTACCTCTATCAGATTTCTCTTTCTGAATCTCATGTCTCCAATGTTGTCAGCTCTCTGCTGTTCTCCACAATCCCTAAGCAACCCCCGAGCACCTGATGCTTTTGTTTTGAGACTCCTTTCCTTCTATCCAAACTTACCTGTCCCATTGCACACCCTCTCAAAGCCTCCATTTCTTAGAGGTAATAGCTCATCATACAAGCTAAATCTGTACCAATATTCATGGGAGAGAATGTAAAAGTATTGTCAGTTCTAGATAATGTGGGCGTAGGATCCTGGAGACAATGCTCAACCTCTAGAAGTGACTCAAACTAAAGATCACCAGTGATGAGGTTAAATTAATTCCCTTCTTGAAGAGCAGCTTACCAGCTTGTTGGAATTAAAAAATGATTTTCTTTGTATTGAGCTAAAATCTGCCTCTCTGGCTACCCCTCACTGCATCTATTTCTGAATCCTTAAGCCAAGTGGAGCCAATCTCCCTCCTCCTCTTAAGAGAATCAGAGAATTGGAAAGGACCTCACCATTTAGTCTAATCTAGACCTGAACAAGTACCCTTTTTAGCAGAACATTTTTGACAAGTGGCCATCCAGACTTTGATTGCAAGGAGAAACCCACTATCTCCATGTTCATCTCAATTATCAACTCTATTTGTCATTTTTGTTCAGACCTTTCTAGTCCAAAAATCATTCTACTCAAGAAGAGAAAACCAAAGGAAAAGAAAGGTTGAGAAATGTAGGACTTTTATCATCTCTCATCACTGTTACTTTCTTGCAGTGTGGTAGTCCTTTGCTTTGATTCCTCTATCTCCCCCCATCCCCCAAGTAGCTGTAGCCTCTTTCTTAATATTTTATCTAATGTTTTTGCAACAACATTCATTTTAAAATATGGGTCTACCCAACTTAGCTATCAATGGCATATTTGTATCATAAAAGGAACTTGGTAGCATCCCTTCTTTACTTTTGCAGTTAATATAATATTGGCTTGAATTGTTTATTGAATATTCAATCTTTAAACATTCATTAAGCTCCTACTGCGTGACAGATACTGTGGAAATGTTGAGAATACAAAAAGAGGCAAGAGAATCTCTGCCCCACAAGATCTTGCTCACAACCTAATGCAGATTGGCAAAAATTCATTTGTGAATAGTGTAGGTCCTATTTGGGGGAGGGGGTGTTTACCATTTGTTCAATCAGTCATTTAAGTTTCCTGTTTCTTGTTCTGTTAATCTCAGTGTTTTATATTTTTATAATTATTCATCCATTTCATATATTAGATTTGTTGGTATGTAATTCAGTAAAATAACATAAGGTAATGGAGTTTTTGTGATTTCATCTTTTCTCATTTTTATAATAGGTAGTTTAGTATTTGTTTTTTCTTTAAAATAATTAAATTGGCTAATATAGATTTAAATTTTTTAAAGCTAGTATTTTGAAGAGACTTGACACCTTCCCCCTATAAAAACATAAGCACTATATCATCATCTAGCCCTTACTTGCTTAAATGGGTTTGCTTTTCTGGGTTTCTCTTGATTCTTGTATTTGCATTTCAAAGTTATCAACTCAGCTCTGGTCTTTTCATCAGGAATGTCTAAATGCCCTTTATTACATTAAAGGTCTATATTTTCTCCTATAGGATTATACTTAATATTTAAAGATATTGTTCTTGTTGTAAAACCTTTTGGAATAAAATAACTCAAGATGCTCTCTTTTTAATAATGGTAACTACCAAGTTTTTCATGATCCTGAATTTAGTTTCTTGTTATTTACATCTTTCTTTTTTTGACTGCTTTCAGTTATCCAGGAGCTTTGGTATACTGGCTATGGCATCTCTGAAGAAAGAAATAAAAACCTAGCAATGGATAGGGAGACCAATTATAAAACAATTGCAAAAGGAGATGAGAAACTACTAATCTATCATCACAGCAATGAAGGAATGAAGAAGAAATAGAATGGATAAGACTTGGTATCTTATTGATGTAAGTGATGAAATGATGTGACTCTTCCCAAGTAAAGGGTGACTGATGTTATGAATCTGGGTGACTGGAAGGATTGTGCAAATTCTCAAGAGACATAGAGGATTTAGGAAAAGAGGAAATTTTTAGAGAAAGAATGCAAGTTTGGTTTAGGGCATTGTAGAGTTTGAGATGCCTTCTGGAAGATCCAGTTTCAGATTCCTATTTGGTGACACAAAAGGACTCAAGTCATAGCTATGATACTAACTTGCTGGGTGACCTCAGTAAAGCAATTTCCTCTTCTTCAGGGTTTGATTTCCTCATCTGTTTCACAAGGTGGTTAGATGAAATGGTTTCCAGCTTGGAGATGAGAAACCTGCTTCAGGTACTTGGCTAGTTGTTTAACTGTACTCAAGTCATTTAATTTTTCTCAGCCTCAGTTTCCTCATTTATAAAATGGGGGTAAAATAAGACCTACCTCACTGAGTTGTCATGAGTTAAATAAGAGGTATGTTTAAATGTAAATTAAGTATTTGACCAATATTAAAGCATATATAAATTCCATATCCAAATATACTAATTTTAAAATTCTATTCTTAAGATCCCCAAGTCCAGTCAGTCTTTATCTTAACTAAAGCACCATCTTCCACAAGTTTACTCTTTCCTGCCAAAGACATAAACATTTCATACTTCCAGAGCTTGTGTCTTTGACATTCTATATGTCTGAAAATGAACAAAGAATATCTTAAAACTCCCAACTGTCATCTTCCAGTAAGATGTGGAATTCACTGTGGCTTAACATGCATGTATGAAATCTGCTTATGCTACAAACTACTAGATCAAGGCTGCCAATGGAGCCAACAGTGTCTTGGTAAATAATGCCATGGTTCCAATAACTTTAGTGCCCATCAATTGCCAAACTAAGCAGCACCAACCTGTTCTTTTTCAATCACAGAGGCCTTCTGTCAAGTTATATGTGGATTGCTCTGATTCAGTTTAACTCCTCTTCCTACTTTACTGGCTCTGAATAAAGGTGTATCCTGCTTTAAAGCAAACCAAAGGTTTGGCAATCTAAATTTTAAAAAATAATTAGGAAATGATTATTTCATAAAAGAACTTAAATATAGGAAGTATGGTAACATGGATAGCATACAGATGATCCAGGTTCATATCCGGACTGTCACTGTTCTTCCTCTCATTGTGAAACAGAACAGAGAACTGGATTTTCCATTTATGAATAGGGAATGTGAACCGGTCTAATAACATCACTAGATGGGTTAGTTTTATTCTTCTTATGATGTTTTTGCCCATTATATTCTAGCTCAATACAAAAACCATAGATTAGATCACTTCCTATGTTGGATGCATCACTTGGAACAGGGTTTTAGAGTTGGGAGGAATCATCGAAGTCATCTGGTCCACGTCTCTCATTTTAGAGGTAAAGCCCTCCAGAGGTGAAACTGTAAGAGCATTGCTCTACAAATTACTTGTGGATCAATGAACTCATGGGTCAATGGGATGAGAAAAATGATTCTGGGGTTACAGGAGGGCCGAACTGACAGACACGCAGAAATCTTTTTGCTTATCAGTGACGAGGTTTCATGATTTGGGTACATACTTTATAGGGAAAATGATGTAGGCTAAGGGATTGGGTAAGCCTTTTGCAGGGATAATGGCTAGTAATGATTTACAAAATAGAGACAATGGATGTTAAGATTACCTTAGTGGTTCTAAACCGAGTTTTCTATAGGATAATTAATCACAGGTAAATATGTAGCCATCCAGTCCGGATTCTCAGGGAAATGCTTGACTTCAGTGGGTAGAACAAGGACAGCCAGGAACTTTTCAGGTACTTTGGGTGAGATCATACATGTCTGGCTCTAGCTAGCTAATAGCTCTGATTTTATTGAGGTTTGCTCTCACTACTGAGGGCTACATGAAATTATTTGAAAAAATAATCTATTTATATCTGATTCTTCTACTGTGAAGAAAAGTGAAAGCACTTTGATTCTAAGACTTCTGCAATCCAGCTTCCTAGCTCATCATTACACAGAAACTGCTTTTTACAACTAATATCTTGATTTCTACATCTAAGACCTTTGCTTTTAACTCAATCTTCTTGACTTAATAGCAGGGCATTGCCAATCATCCCCTTATCCTAGATACTCTCTTCTTTAGGTTTTCTGGTCTTCTATTAGATTGTTCATTCTATCTTTTATTGGATCTTCATCCAGGTCATTCTGAGTAACCATGGCATCCCATAAGGCCCTGATCTGGGCCCTCTTCTCTTCTTTCTTTATGTTATCTTGCTTTGTGATCTCAATAGCTGCTAAGGTTCAGTAACTCCTCTATACAAGATAGCTCACAAATTTATTTATCCTGTTCTGACCTCCTGTCTTAAGTCACCAACTCCCTCTGGGATATCTAATTGTATGTTCTACAGACATCTCATACTCAATATGTCCAAGCCAGAACTCATTATCCTTCTCTCCTCATGTACCCATTTTCCATTTCTGTTGAGGGTACTATAAGTCTTTTCATCACCCAGCCTCCTCTTTACTCACAAAGTTTCCACACTGGCATCGGCAACATCATCTCTCACCTGGACTACTGCAATAGCCCCCTAATTGCTTTCCTCACTTCCACTTTATCTTCCTCTCCATTATCCAAGTGAAATTTCCTAAAGTGCAGGGGCTTGTTTATGTCACCCCCCCCCACATACACACAACTCAATGAAGTTGTATGTTTGGATTTTTAAATTCTTCACAGCCTGGCTCCTTCCCACCATTCTTGTATTATATTTGACTCTCTCTATATATACTCTCCAGGCAGTTGCCCTGGCCGCCTTGCTGTTCCTCTCACAGGAAAAACTCATTTCCCTCCTCATGCCTTTTCAGCGACTGATCCCCAAGCGTGGCATTCTCTTCCTCCTCAACTCTGGCTCTCCAGTCTTCCTTCAAGACTCGGTTCTGATTCTATCCTAGGGTCACAGAGATAGCTAGTATCTTGAGGCAAGATTTGAACTCAAATATTCCTGACTCCAGGTCTAGAACTCTATCCCCTTTACCAGGTTAAGAGTTTATAAAACACTTCACATATATTATTTGCTTTGATATTCATGAGAATCTTGTGAGATAGGCACTATTATTATCCCCATTTTACAGAAACTGAAGTTAAGTGACTTACCCAGGGTCACACAACTAGGAAGTGTCTGAGTCAGGATTATAACTCAGGTCTTCATAAACCAACTTCTATCACCTGTCTACTATATTTTCTGGCCACTTGGATGGTCAATCCTGTTCCAATTCTGAGGTGCCAATCAGTTGGAAAAAGATACTGACAGGAGAGATTCAAGTTGGTGAATAGCAAAGCCTTATTTTTTAATTATATATATATATGTATATATATGTATGTACATATATATATATATCCCTTACATTCCATCTTGGAATTAATACTGTGTATTGGTTCCAAGGCAGAAGAGTGGTAAGGGCTAGGCAATGGGGGTTAAGTGACTTGCCCAGGGTCACACAGCTGGGAAGTGTCTGAGGCCAGATTTGAACCTAGGACCTCCCATCTCTAGGCCTGGTTCTCCATCCACTGAGCTACCCAGCTGCCCCACCCAAAGCCTTATTTTTGAGACAGGTATAGTGTGTGTTCCATTTCCTTTCCTTACCTCCTGCCTGGAATGAATTGATTGCCTTATCTTTTTTGGGTATCGATTTCCTTACCTGTAAAGTTTGGAAGTTGGAACTACCTTGTATCTATCCGCGGATCCTTCCAGCTCTAGAGCCATGATCTATTCCTGAAGAGGGGAAATTGCCTGCTTTTTGAAAGAGAAGAGAGGCCCTCATGAAGCTGAATTCTTGAGGGAATCCCAGAAGAGACGCTTAGTATCCCATCACAGAGGAAACTTCCCGCAGCAATCTGTCCCATCAGGGAAAGGAACGCATCTAAGAGCCAGCATGGCTTCCTGAAGAACAGGCTTGGCCAAGTGAAACCCACCCCTTTTCTGACAGTTACAAAGTCGGTGCCGCACTGTTTTTGGACAAGGAGCTGTGGGCTGGGGGAGAAGCTGGGGGCAGAGCTCAGAGGGACGGGTGCCATGCTCGAGCATCTGTACATTCCATCATGCACGAGGGCTTTGAGAAGGCGAGCCTTGGGCAAGCGGAATCTCATTTCAGCGGCTCCTCTGTAGTTCCTGGAAGCCCTGCAGGAAGTGGTGCCTCGTCTCATTACACTCCTCCAAACATGATCTTTCCAGGGCCCAAAGGGCATTTGTTTCCAACATAGATCTCCAAACAGCCTTTGGCCCACTTAAATTCCTCCAGGCAGGCGCTCCTTGATGGCAGGCACAAGATGGACAAGCTCGTTGCCAGGCTTTGGGCCATTTTCTTTTCTACTGGTAGGAGAAAGCTTGCTTTTAGGAGGCTGACTCTGGAGAGGAGAGATGAAGGACGGTGGGCGCTCTCTGTCCCGAAGAGGAGAAGATGGCCAGAGAGCCAGGATGGACCAGAACACACATGGACTGCCTGCTGCTGCCCGGCCTGAAGCTTCGTACTAAGGAGGTCCAAGCGCTTAACTTCCTTCCATTTTGTGATCATAGATTCTGTCCCAACCCCAACTAGCCATCTCACAGCTCCATGCCATGGGCCTCAAGGAAGTGTTTGCTATACACCTGCCCCTGCTGAGGAAGAGAAGGGGAGAGCAGGGGAAGGGCAGTTATTAAGCACCTACTGGGTACCAGTCTCTGTACTAAACACGTTACAAGTATGGTCTCATTAGATCCTCCCAACAACAGGGGTACTGAAGAAACACCTCAAAAAACATATGCCCCCCCCTTTGCCAAGTTCTTCACAAAATAAAGGATGTGAAACTTTGGGCAAATAATAAAATACTAAACATGTAAGTTATTGTTATTAATTAAACCATTTAAAAAATTAAAAACCCTTCCTTTCCATCTTGAAATCAATACTGTGCTTTGGTTCCAAGGAAGAGCAATAAGGGCTAGGCAGTGGGGGTTAAGTGACTTGCCCAAGGTCACACAGTTGGAAGTAGCTGAGGCCAGATTTGAACCACAGGACTTCCAATCTCTAGACCTAGCTTTTTATTCACTGAGTCACCTAGCATAAATCACTTTTAGCTGACGAGTCAGTCTTGTTATCCTTTGGAGACCATGATGATCATAAGACTTAGAGAAAAGGTTATTATCTTAGGGGGTTAAGGACCATCAACACATTTAAAAGCTATTTTGATCGTTGTATTTTAATATAACTGATTTCCTTTCCATGCTATGTATTTTTTGCATTAATTTTTTTCCCTGAGGGGAGGTTTCACCAGATTGACACATGGAACACACAAAACCATAAGAATTCCTGATCTAGTCCATTTGCCCAGTGATATAACTAGAAATTTTTGAACCCAGGACAAGTATCAGTAGCATGCCTGCTATAAGTAATGTGAAAAGTTTCCTGGTTGGAAGAATAAAGGAAAAGGTGGGAAAGGAGTTCATGTCAGTCCTCATTTAGTAGTGCCCCGTTTTCTTTTTTTTTTTTTCAACTTGTAATATTTTTATTACCTTGGGATTAATTCTTCACTTTCAGCACTATGTATTTGGATGTTTTAAAAGACAGTGGGACCTAGCTAGAAAAGTATATTTAGACATAAGTGTGATAGTGGTTCCTATTTAAGGAGCCTCATTCCAGGAATGTCACATGTTTAGGTCAGGCCGACTTAACAAATGGAGCTTCCCATTTTTACTAATTATTCTTGCTAACTAGGTGTCAGAGTTCTTGTCCTTCTTGGAACAGTCCTTCAAACGCTGTCAGTATGAATCTTCCAAATTTATTGCCCATGAGCCAGGCCCCAGCCATCACGCCCTGGTTAGGGCTCTGCATTCTCCTCAATATACAGATAAGGAAACTGAGGTCTACATGTAAATCACCTTTGGTAGGGCCAATAGAAAAGCTGAGTTTTAACTCAAGCCCTCTGATTACAAGTCCAGAATCCTCATTATGGCTTCTACAGGGAAGGCTGTGAATACCGCTACCCTTCTCTGGGAAATCTAGTCTTGATTTCTTACAGTTCCTAAGGTCAGTCCCTGAGGGAGTAGTTATTTTTATTTTTCCCTTTGGGCTTTCCCCAGGAGTAACCCAGGAGAGTTACTGCAGCAATTCTCTTGCTCTAGGCCAGCGACTTTGGTGAAAATGGTGGGGCCTTTGTCTGCCAAGGGAGAAGAAAATGGTATGGTCTACACAGACAAAAAATGGTGGGGGAGGGAGACCAATAAAAGCCCTGGGCACATAGCTGGAGGAATTGATTACCTTGTTCAAGAGCCAATCAACAGATTCCATTTTCAAACAAAGCCACTTACATTCATTAACTCACCAGATGTTGTTTGGTTTTTCTCCCCCTGACCACTTATTTATTTATTTATTGACTGTTCCTCACGAGTGGCAACCTTCCCGTTGGCACCAAGTTTCTGCTCACCTCCCAGTCCTAGAACAAAGGGGACCAGCTTGTTGGCATTAGCCCATTTGTGGCCAGGTGCTGGCAGTCTTCTGCTGACAGTCTGCCTTCTAAATTATATCTTTTACTATTCCTTGTCCATGTGGCTTTTTTCTTTGGGGGTAAGAAGGGGTTCGGGGGTTTTCCTTTTCTTTTTCAAGTCAAGGTTTTGCTTATTTCAAGTAACCCACTGGCTCTTGAGCACAGAATCTACGGCCTGTTTTCCTCACATAGAGCCTCCATCTCCTGGCAGTGACTCCGAGGCATGGGAGATCAGCCTCCCAACCTGGTCCTGTTGCTTGTTCTCACCATCTCCTACAAACGTGTCCTTCCTCGTGTCAGGAAAGGAAGAGGGAGGCCCTGCAGGATTTGCCACTAGGCAGAGGACCAGACTGTCCCTGGAGCTCCCTGCTCCAGAGGTAGAGAGTCCAGAGATCGAGAGAGAGGATTGTTAAACAACAGGAAGGTGGCGAATCACTAACTTCCATTCCAGTGTGACTCCTGTTCTCAGGGGCCAGATGTAGCTGGGTGGCTACTAGCTCTCCATCCTGAGCTCCTCTCGCCGCTGACTACTGGTCTGTGGGCCACGAGCCGATTATCCTTTCTGCGCAAGTGAGAGGCTCCCAGTGGAATCGCGGCTCTGGGGATGGAGTCTAGGGATTTGTGGATTCAAATGCAACAAGAATTTATTAAGTGGCTCCTATCTAGTCGGGCCTTGTGTGGGCTAAGCACTGGGCATACACAAAGACAGAGCTTACATTCTATCTGATTTCTGTCTCTTCTCACCCTCATCTGGTGCTATTCAGAGAATCAGTGACAGCAGAACTGAAAGGGAACTCAAAGACATGGGATTTTAGATCTAGGGCTCAAAGAAGCCTCACAGGTCCATTTAGCCCAGACCCTCCCATTTTATAGAGAAAGAAACTAAAGCCCAGGGAGGTGATTTTGCCTACTTGTCACACAGGTGCCTTCATGTAGAGATGGAAGGCCCTACTTGCCTGATAATTGTGTTTCCAAAAGAGCGGGCTGAGAAAATCCAGCTCCTTGTATCCTGTATGAATAGCACCCAGTGGGTGCTTGAGAAAGGTTGGTCAATGATTAAGAAAACGCTCCACCCTGGGGGGCAGGTGCATGTAACTGCAAATAGGTGGGTGTTTAAGCAATGAAAAGGAAATACAAGGACTGGAAGTTTGGGTCCCTGGCTGTGAGACCAGCATGCTTTGCATAGCATAAGGGAAATCACTTCCATTCCCTTGAGTTCCATTTTGTCACACATAAAATGGCAAGGATGGCCATGGTTCCTGAGGTAGAATCAGAACTCGGACCTAGAAGGGAACTTAAGGAGAGCATCTAGGCCAAACTCATTTTATAGATTAGGAAATTAAAGTAAAATGACTTAATCAATGCCACACATTGGCACAGATAGGCCCCAAAGCGAAGGTTGATTAAGATGGTTGGAAAGTATGGCCAACCATTTCTTTCTTTTTGTTTGTTTGTTTGTTTTCATTTCTTTCTTTTGAGAAAAGTATTGCAGTCAGTCAGAGCCTCCTTCTCATGACTACCTTATCTTTCCCACCCTTAAGAACATTTCAGAAAATTATAAATAAAGAAAGGACAATATCTACTTAAGAAAAATTAGGGATTGAAATCAATCAATCATCAAGCACCTAACTACTACATGAACTTACTGATATGGTATACAAATGAATGGGGGCAAAGTAAAATCATTAAAATTGACATACAATAATCCTTAAAACTTTTTTACCCCCTTAAAGGACTTTAAAGATGTAATATATGCCCCTTTTGCCACAATTGTTTTATAAACCACTGGGCACTGAGTTCGTACAATTTGGGAGTGTGTTGGTAAATGTTTATCAAGTGTCTCTCAGGGAAAGACAGACAAGTTTAATCTCTATTATTAAAATTTTCTCTATCACTTTCTTATGTCTCTATAACAATAAATCAAGCCAGGAAGTAAAAAGAGACACTGAAAATTAACAATTTGCTTTTTTTTTCTCATCAAGATATACTATATTCAGGGGCAGTTGGATGACTTAGTGAAATAGAGAAACAGTCCTGGGTTCAAATCCAACTTCAAATACTTCCTAGCTATGTGACCTCTGGGCAAGTCACTTAACCCCCATTTCCTAGTCTTTATTGCTTTTCTGCCTTGGAACCAATACACAGTACTGATTCTAAGGCAGAAGGTAAAAAGTAAGGTAAAAGGTAAAAAATTCTTTAAAAAAAAAGATATACTATATTCACAGCCTTGACAACAAAAATGAATAAGGTTCATTTGACCTGACTTGTTCTTAATACACCCACACTGGATCATGTTGATCACCTTTTCCCTTTCTAAACACTTACAAGCCTAGAATTTTACCAGTATCTGCTTTTCATTTCAGTAACTCAAAGTAGAAATTTTTTCTTGCAAACTAGTTCAAGTTGACTCCAACATATCCCTGCTATCACAGTGGCACTTATCCTTTGACAAAGAGCCCATTTCTCCAAGTGTAGCTTTGACAATACCATATAGGCTCAATAAGGTTTAAATCAGTTGAGTTCCCAGGCCACAAATGCATATTTTATCTCTTGGATAAATTTCTTGCCAGGCCATTTTCCATCACCATTAGGAAATTTCCATAATAGCAGAATAATTCCGCTTCTCAGCTAATAAGCATATTTATGCAGGTTCATCTTTCCTCCATAGGAATGAGATTTCAAGCCCATTAAAAGTAAAAATTCCCATAATATTTTTGAGGGAGGAGATGAAGAAGATGCCTATATTTTCTATTGGCTGGCTCATTTGGACATCTCTCAACAATAGCTTTGATATAGTCTTGAATCAAGAGTTGGGCGTCCTCAGTAAATATTTTTTTCAGTTATCAGTATTTTAATCTTTGTATTATCTTTCTTCAAGTAAGCATGATTTTTCCCTTCAGAGAAAGCTAGTTTTTTGTTTTGTTTTTCTTTTTAAACTGGTCTAACTTCAAGAAGCCCACTGTGGAGGACTTGAAAATCCATTCAAGCCTGCCAGTATCCCCTAAAGGTCTTTGCTTGTTTTCTGAGAATTAGTCTGTTTTCCAGCAAAAATTCACTAGTTCTTGGTATTGTTTTCACTTGGACTTGTTTGTTCTTTGGTGCAATTATTCTTGTTTCACTGTGATCATCAACAAACCCTTGACATGTTTTATTTCCCCATACCAACAGGCATTAAATAGCTCTACTAGTCATTGAAGTGTGTTCTTTAACTTATACACATTTTCTACATTTCCTTTAAATAACATCCATTCTCAAAAACACATTATTTAAATATGCAATAAGAAGCAATAATGAAACATGTATGACATGAAATTGAGCAGCCAACTGGCAGAGAACTCAATCTCGTTTCATCTGTCCTAAGAAATGTTCATGCCACTGAATGTCCATCCTTCACCTCCACCCAAGATATGGATGGTCAAAGATGAGAAACAGAGAACAAATAAACATTGTTCTTCCCATACAAATGATGTTATTCCTCCACAAAGCTTATTTCAGTTGGTTTGATTTTTTTCCCCTTTGGTTATCACTAAGTTTGGAAAAGATGGAAAGGGAACTTATTGTAAGGCCTGTGCAAATAAAGGGACGAGGCTTTGACTTTGCTGCCCTGGCCAGTGTGGAAAATACTCAGTACTTTGGCCAATGTGAGGCCTCACAGGAGGATCAATCGTACAAAGACCCGTCTGGGGGTACACTATGGAAAAGTGGGATGAGAGTTAATGGACTAATAGAAGGATTTTTGTTTTGTCAAAGAAGGTCAAAAAAGTATTAGTGGAAATTGGAGCTAGGATCAGACATAGAAAGATAAATTATAGGGAAACCAGGTATGGAATTATTATAGCTGAATTTTCATGCTCCAGAATGTGGTCTATCTATCCCCTTGGGAACTCCTACCTATTAGCACTTCTGCCAATTCTCCTCACCTGAGCTGGCAGCGGGCCTTAGACACATTCAGAAGAAAAACAATTCCTCTGCATTTGGTATAACTAGTAAGACCAAGGAAGCTTTTTTTTAAGTCAGGGACTTGCAAAGACCTTCAGATTATGTCCCTTCTTTTTTCAATCCAATTCAATCATTTATCAAGGAACTACTATGTTCAAAGTGCTAGAAATTCAAAGATAAAAAATGACCATTTCCTCCCTAAAGTAGGAAATCAAATTGATGGGAGATTGACAAAAAAAAATTTAAGTATGACTCAAGTTAGTTGGTGGTGGGTCCCTGGGGGAGGCCCTGGCTAGGACATGAGACCCATGGCTGGGCAGGATCCATGGTACAAACTAAAGCCTCTCTTTTCCAAGGAAAGGAAACGGATAAGTTCCAATTCAGATGGAGGGCTGGAAAAAAGTACAACCAACCACTATCAAGCACCAGGCACAGAACAACAAACTCTGAGGAACTAGAATGGGAGGTAGTGGCAAGATAGACCTCGTGTCCAAGCCAAGGCCACAAGGCACAAGGTCCAAGAAGGAGAGAGCAGAAGTCCAGTGGCAGTGACGGAATGGAGGTTTCTCCATTTGTTATACCCAAAGGCCACATGAACATCTAAGTTTTATAGATGTCCATGAACTACCTACCCTTCTTCTTTCTAGATCCTCAGAGTAGATACTGGAAAACTCCCTCTGTTCTGCCATCAACTCCCTTACTCTGATCTCAATGGGACGAGAGACATCCTATGTTCCCAATGAAGGCCATCCTCCATAGAGATCCCTCCACAGATCCCCAGCCCTGGCCTTGAGTTGGATACCTTTTATTTTAACTTTCTACTAATTCCAGGGCATGAATGGGAGGAGATGACCTCCTAGACTCTTTCCTCTGTTTCATAGCATTCTTATCCACCATACCTTAGACACAAGGGAACCTGACAACAGATGGACATCTCTCTCTTTCCGTAAAATGATATTGCTACAGATTTGAAGATGGGTTTGATGGATGTGGATCTGGTTACTGGGTGTAGAGTAGAGTAAGGACCACATAACAGAGGGGATTGTGGGCAGACAGTGGGAGGTCAGGTAGGTGGACTACTGGGCTGGATGTCCGAAAAATTGGAGAAAGGTTCTACTAAACCTTCCAACTTTGTTCATGCTGGCATTAAGGTTCCTTCTGGGTGATCAGCCAAACCAAGGGGCAAACCTCTTCCCCCAGGAAGAGATTCCTTTGAGATTCTGTGGATCTCCATTTCCAAAAACCATTGTGGCTGCATAGAATGCATCTTATAAGTCAGCCCCTGCTATTTCCAGCTGCCCTAGATATGTCTACCAATGAGGCCTCCTTTCTTGGCTTCTCCAAGATGTATCTGTGAGCTAGCTTTGCAAATTAGCTTCAATGTCCTTCTTCTGGTTCCACTTTTCTATTAAGAATGTCAAGACTGGTATGATTCAGCCCACTGATCAATGTGTTTATTCCATAGGTCACTCACTAAGTAACTCCCTTTTAGATTTGTCAATAGTCAAAGATGATTAGTGGTCTAAGAGCCATGTTGCTTGGCATTCTCTGCCCTTCTGCATTATCCTGTGATTGTTATTACAGTGGGTAGAAGAGGTGGAGTACATGTCGAAAGGCCATTTAAAATTTTTGCTTCATAGATTGCATGGTCTGAAAAATTGGCTGGTGGATGTCCAATTCCACTGATATCCTCTCCACAACTATCTGAAATTGGTTACCAGGATGCAAGAGTTTATACCCCTTTAAGGGGTCTTATTAGAAGACATTGAAGTAGTATTTTGTTGTGTATGACCTGTTAATAACTCCTTAAAAGCCTTGTCAATAAGAGCAGTCTTCCCATTGGCATCCATGGAGTCTACAGGTTAGAAGAAGTGGAAAAGGACATTTGAGCAGCAGAAATCATGGAGAAGGCAACAACTTGGACATTGTGGGAAATGAATATACTTAATAGGTAGAATGGTTCCCAAGCATGAGAATGGCCAGATGAAAGAGCATGAAGCTAAAGAACAGCTGGTAGTAAGGTTGAGCAGTAAGGAAATATGTGAGCTGTAGAGTCTTTTTTTTTTTAAACCCTTAATTTCTTTGTATTGTCTCCTAGTTAGAAGAGTGGTAAGGGTAGGCAATGGGGGTCAAG
Organism: Gracilinanus agilis; assembly: GCF_016433145.1. Taxonomy (NCBI): domain Eukaryota; kingdom Metazoa; phylum Chordata; class Mammalia; order Didelphimorphia; family Didelphidae; genus Gracilinanus; species Gracilinanus agilis. The sequence continues at coordinate 45,076,332 of NC_058134.1, forward strand.
TGACTTGCCCAGGGTCACACAGCTGGGAAGTGTCTGAGGCCAGATTTGAACCTAGGACCTCCCGTCTCTAGGTCTGGCTCTCAATCCACTGAGCTACCCAACTGCCCTGAGCTATAGAGTCTAGATAAGGGAAATGGAAGGGGAAGGGATATATTTTGCCCACACCCCACTAACCTACATGGAAAATTCTTAGTCAATTCTGGACTTTCAACCTGGATATCATGAGACCAGGAAGAAATATAAGAATTTGTAGTCAACTATTCAATAAATAATTGTGTTACTGCTTCTTCACTTCCAAGCTCAAAAAGCCAACTGACCACATGGTAACAACATGTATCACATTCTTCCAAGCAGAAGACTGAAAAGCTGGGTTAGTGTCAGACATTTGGGGTCATTTCTATCCCAAAGAATTCCATCCCAAGGATTGATGATGTTTTAATTTTTTAAAATAGGCTTTTAAAATCTATTTTAAATTTTAAAATTTAAATGTTTTATTTTAAAAAATATTTTAAAAAATTAAAACATCATCAATCCTTGGCTATATAAATCAGTTTATTCTAAGGCAGACTGCAGAAACCCAGATCTTTTTTAACCAAAAAGAGTGGTGAACCACAGGGATTTGTCTAAGCAAAATACCTCTGACATTCATGGATTTAGGGGTTAACATGTCCTTAGAGGGCAGAGCATATAAAATCATAATAGTTGAATTCATCTGGTACTACAAGATTTGCAAAACATGTTTTGTTTCATCTGAACCTCACAACAAACCTAGGAAATGGATAGTACAAGAATTGGTATGCCTAGTCTACAGATGAATTCATGCTCAGAGGTCAAAGATTTAGCTCAAATCTTTAATTTGCTTTTACCTTTTAAAATTATGAATTCAAAACATTAAAAAAAGAATATTTTCCTATGCAAAGAACATATAAAAAGATTCCATTTAAAATGTGAGTCTCCATGTCCTCCTGCCTGGTTTTAAGGATATGGTAAGTTTTACAAGATTTTTTCAGAGGTACTTCCTTCTTAACTTCCTTCTGTACATTTAAAAAAATGTGTTAATGTGCCCCTTCTTTTCCTTTATATCAATTATTATCCCCTTCTCTCCTATTACTCTCTTCTCCTCAAGATAAAAGAAAGAAAAATCCTTTTGTAATAACCATAGTCAAGGAAGATAAGTCTACATAGTGGCTGTGTATCTCTCTTTCTGAATTGTGTAACCCTTGAATCTCTGTCAGAAGGAGGGCAACAGGCATTCCTAAGTCTCTGAGAGTGTTTTTTTTCTTTTTAACATTGTAGTCTTAGTATACATGCTTTTAGTCTTGTTCCCTTTATTACGTCAGTTCATATGACCACATCAGGATTCTCTGATGTCTCTATCACACAATATTCTATTACTTTTGTCTACTACAGTGTATTTGACTATTTCCCAGTAGTCTAAGAGATCATCTAAAAGCATTCCCTTCAAGTCCAATTTCCTTTTTTTCCCCTTTTTAATCCTTCCTTTAGGATCAGGAAGTCTTTTAGCTCCTTTTTTATTCCTCTTTTGAAGTCTACCTTTCAAAACTCCCCATTGATGTGTTCCTTGTGAAATTCATCCAATATCCAGTCCTCCTATCTCTTCCTCTTTATTTGCATTATCCTCATGCACCTCAGCCAAGTTAGTAACAGGATCTTTTCCCTTTTTCTTTTCTATACTAATGTCTTCCTCCTTTTACTTTCCTTTCTATTTCCCATTTTCAAACCTCAGAACAACTAAAGTACTACCCCCCTCCCCCGAACTCTAATTTTTCTTCTTTTTATCTCCCTCAGTGAACTCTGAAGACACCAAGGTTCTGAAGGAATACATTTCTTCCCTCCTCATTAGACTGTTAGCACTACATCATCATACAGTTCCTTCCAATCCCTCAAATAACTTTACCTTCCTAAGTTACTTTTGTCTTTTGTATTTGTATTTCAAAGTTCCTTCTCAGCTCAGGGCTTTTCATCAGAAATGCCTAAGTCTCTTATTCCATTAGCAGATCAGTTTTTTTCTTATAGAGTTATGCTCAGGTTTGCAAGCGAAGTTATTCTTGTTTGTTAGTCTATCTCTCTGGCCTCTGAGATTATTGAAGAGCAAGATTCCCTTTTCTTTTAGTAGGAAGGAAGCAAACTTTATTAAGCACCTACTAGACACCAGGTACCGTGTTAAGTACTTTGTAATTATTATACCCTGGGAAGTGGGTACTATCATTATTCCTATTTAACTGATGAGAAAACAGACAAGAGGATAAGTGACATACCCAGGGTCTCACAAATAGTAAGTGCCTAAGATTGCAATTAAACTCAGGTCTTTCCAAGTGCAGGCCCACTGCTTTATGCACTATGGTGCCACTTAGCTATGAAGACTTATATGATTGGGACTGGAGTTCCTGGATATTGAAATAGTTTCTTTCTAGATTCTTGCAGTATTTTTCCTTTAATGCAAGGGATGTGGATTCTGGCTGTGACATTCCTATACCTCAGTGGTTCCCAAACTTTTTTGGCCTACTGCCCCCTTTCCAGAAAAAATATTACTTAGGGCCCCTGGAAATTAATTTTTTAAAAATTTTAATAGTAATTAATAGGAAAGATAAATGCACCTGTGGCCATCACCACCTCCCTGGATCGTTGCAGCACCCACCAGAGGACGGTGGCACCCACTTTGGGAATCACTGCTATACCTTGTCCTTCTTGGATTATAGGAGGTGATCAGTAGATTCTTTCTGTCTTCTCTTTGCCCAGGCTTTCTTGGGGGACCTTCTGTTGGGCTACCAATGGCTAGTGTTCCATCAGGCTGTAAAGCTATCCAGCACAAAAGTTGTTGGTGGCCCCTGTTTTACTGTACTGGGGCTTCTGGATAACCCTTGGTGCAGTTATGAGTGGAGAAAACATTTGTTATCTATGTTTTCTTATTAGATATCTTCATTATTTGTTCTTGTATAAACGTGGTAGCTTTTCTGGAGTACTTATGGAGGTTTGCTTCCTCTTATCCCAAGGTCTAAACCAACATCCAAAAGGTACTACAGAGCAAATATTGGATTTGCACTTGGGTTCTGACTCCAAATCCATTGCTATTTCAACAGTAGCACAGTTCTGCCATTCTACTGTAGGAGGGGAGGGGTTTATCTAGATTTACACACTTGTGGCATATCTATGTCTGTCCCACCTCCCTCCCTGTTCTGTCTTCACGTGTATAAGACATGCCAGAAGATGAAGTTAGGGTCCTCTCAGGGCATATTAGTGAGTCCCTGGTAATTTGAAATCTTGTTTAATTTACTGCTGGCTTTCAGGCAGTGCCTTCATGTCAAACTGACTTTGGATTTCACCTGTACCATAGATTATATATAGTATATTCTACCTCCTTAAGTGTTTATCTAATTTTAAAAATGTTTTAATACTTATGTAAACAATAGGCTGCCCAATTATTATGTAAACAGTTCATCCAAAATGAAAGTTTGTAAACAATTAGCTATCTACGGATAGCCAAGATTGGTGGAAAATGACCATGAAAGTAGAGAGGAAGGAAAGATGTGGGAAAATGGGAAAAAACACCTCAGGTTTTATCTATGGGATAATTTCTATTTAACCATGTAATTTAACTAACCTAAAATAAAGGATTCTGGTACTAAATAAATCAGACTAGGTGGCATATTAGTAAGTTTTATGTCATAAATCCCTGTGAACCTCTTCTCAGAATATTTCAAATGCATAAAATAAAAGCACATAGGATTGAAAAAGGAAACCAATCATATTGAAATAGATAATCTTTTCCCATCTACATCCAGGGAATCCCTGACATCTATCCATTGACTCTTAAGAACCTCTGCTCTAAGCACTTGAATTTAGAAGCAGCATGGCCCAGTGGCTAGAAACTCACAATTGGTGTCATGAAAAATTGAATTCAAACCTTGCTTCAGACACTTATGAGTTGTGTTTCCTTGGGAAAATAATCCTCTGCCCAAGTTTGTTTGTCTATAAAAAGAATTTATCAGGAGTGGTTATGAGAATCAAATGAGATATTATGGTGTTTTACAAACCTTAAGTACCATATAAATGCTAGTTATTACTGGGTTAAGATACTGTAATGTGAAATTTTAACAGAACTCCAGATCAGAGATCAGATTAAATTATGGTAGAAATCTAATCCTCTATCAGGGAGGTGACTTAGTGAGCAAGAAATATAACATTATTAGTTTGATATTTAGTATCTTTCTGATGAAAAATCCCAGAACTAATTGTAAAAAGGAAAATTAATATCCGAATACTCCAAGTATTATAATTTTATAAAGTTTATTTATAATAACTTGAAGCAAAAGGAAAAACTGTAAACCTCAGTAAAGAAAAAAACCACTTTCCTGACTGCACACGTGGGAGGAGAGGGGCAGAGTTACAGAACATGAAGTCGCAATATGGATTAAGTTAAAAAGGATTCTGGGTAATGTAGTTCAGGGGTTCAAGATTTTCTAACTATACATTCCCCACTGTGATCCTTTGGGAGACCAGTCTCCCCAAAGGGATCATGGAAACATAATCAACTTTTAAATGACAATAATTTGGGGATAAAAAATAAAAAAGAACAAAACCAATGATTGCTACATTGACAAAAAGCCAATTTGGGGGCAGTCCCCTCTGGCATAAGAGTATACATTCAAAATAAATGCATTCAACCCCCCATAGTTCAAATTCAGCACATCTCAAAGTTCACTCTGGATCTTTTGGTGCAGCATGTGGTCTCTGCAGGCATCGTCATGGTACCTTCTCCAAACGGTTCACTTTCTGCATTCAGGGAGGTATCAAGTTTCTTATCCTAAAATTACTCTCAAAAGAATTTAAACTTTGCATTATTGGATAATAATACATTCCTCGCTGAGGAGGATGGTGACAAACATAGGGATCACTCAGGGATACATGGCTGAGTTATGAGGTATATGAATGAATTAGCAAAAGAGAGTCAAAAACATCAAAAAATCTAAATAAAAGAGAAAAAATAACTTGTGGATGAAATATAAAATATCAAAGTCTTATGTCTAAAAAAATTTTAAGCAAATGAAAAATAAACCTATAATAGATCCTTAAATCAGGACCCAATTAAAGTGATTTAAGGAATTATGCACTTACCCAATCAGTACCCAGAACTACAGAACGTTTGCCATAATTTGAAAGAGAAAAGGGACTAGATTATAGGAGCCAGGATGGCAGCCAAAGTGAGGTACTTCATAGAAATTATTTCACAATCAGTGTGGTACAAGGAGTCCTGCATCTTAACATATGTCAAGTGCCGCTACCTTGAGTCTCACACACAGTTCGAGTCCTTTTGTCTTGGCTCAAAATCTCCTCAATTCCACTGAGATTGGTTGGTCTCTTTGACCTTGTGCTTGATAGGCACTATGCAGTTTAGCTTTATGCTTCTTTGGCACTGTGCAGTGGCTCTTTTTGTATTCCTTTCTCCTGGAATCAGACAAAATCATTAAGCAAAGTCCCATAATTTTTTAAAACAATCAATGGCATTATTTCTATAGTCTAAAGCTTTTGGGTATGCAGTTACAGTCAGGACTAATGAACATTTTAAACTTACCCTAGTGCAAAATTTAAAAAAAAAACAACCTTTTTAATACTGGCAAAATGTGCTTCGAGTTAAAAAAAAAGAGAAATAATAAAACTCAAAATACTATATTGCAAATACAAGGAAAAAACAATAATAAAAATGTTTTAAAAATCAAAAATATATAGCTTACCATCAGTGACATGCTGTGTCAGCCAAGGAAAGGTAGAATACAAAAGTTTCTCACCCAAAATGACATTCATTTCCTTTTTAACTTGGCCATGAACCACTGTGTGATTGCAAATGATTTTCACAAAGTAACAGCTTTATAAAACAGTAGTACAGTAGATAATGCACATTCAAAGAAAGTACCAAAATTCCCAATAGCCCAGTTAATAGCAATAGCAAACAAACCTACTATTAAATAGGTTTCACCTGAGTCTCTATATAGCCACTTGTTGTGTGACATTTAAAGAACCTATGAACTGATGGATACTTTTCACATGTTCTACAGATGTAGCAAATATTTCAACCTTGGAAAAGATATTTTTTAAAAAGTCTGTTACTGCCATCATTCCAAAATTTGGCAGAAGAGCCTAGAAAAAACACAAACCTCTGTACTGCTGATGAAAACCTTTTTGCAGTCTAAAACATCACCAAGAATCTAGATTGTTCTGGTGGAGGTAGATTAAACTGAAGAGTTAAAATATCATGCAGAAAGCTGCTTGGGCTTAATGCTTATATATAAAACTTTTTGGCAAGAACTTCTATTTTGTTCTCTGCTTTTAATTCAACATTCTTTTATATTATATTATATATATATAAAATATCAATCAGAAGCTACTATATATCTAAAAATCATTTCTGAAGACCCCTTAAAAAACAATTGAGATAGTTAGCTCATTACATTCTCCAAAGGTTGTATACAGGTTGTAACCAGTTTTGATGGAGTCCATCCATCATCATCTGACAATTAACAAAAGCAAAAAGGAAGAAAAGAATGTATAAGCAACATGTGACCTTGATGGATCTGGTTACAAAGTTAGCATACATAAGGATTTATAGTTTTGCCACTTAAAAAAGGTTTTGTGCAAAGTGTTTATGAGCTTTCACAATGATATGTTCTTCAGTACAGACATAGGGGAAAGGTACAAATAAAGATCATGTAACAGAATATATCTAATAGCCAAAACACAGTAGCTTAAAATGATTCAGTGTAACAGAATAGCATTGATTAGATTAATATATGAACTTACAAAAATTAAACCTTAAAACAAACAATCAGCAAAATACAATAATCATGACATTGAGTTCAAAAGTCCTTCTTTTCAATTCCAATAACTGTGTTTTAAGAGACTTCTTCACTATATTAGGAGGGATCACTCTGAAAAGGATTAAAATTCACCTCCAGAGCCATTAAAGTTCCTTCCCCTCCCTCGTATTTATCATCTATTTGCATATCTTTTGTCAAAGCTCTGGAGTTCCTCACACAGGCACTGGGCATAGTGTGGATGACCCACATATGGGATAAGTTGCAGAGATTGGGCAGGCCAAAATGGCAAAGGAGTGTAGGAAGATGAATCTCCCCTCTGAATCTCAGGATTATTCAAGCTAGGCACAAGGACCAGCACACCCAGTAGTAAGAAAAGAAACTCCAAAATTTTGAGTTATGTAAGCTCTGTAATGCTCTCCTAGAATAGGAGCTGTTTGAGATAGGCAGGAAATCAGACCATGCTTTGTAACATGTTTACTCTGTAAATAAAGCTAGCTCAAAGTAAAACAAAAGACAATTACTTGAAGGCCAAGAGAGAGAGAAAAAAAAAACCTTTTGGGAGTTAGCTAGTAGGCTTAGGAAAGTATTGTTCTTTCCCCTTCTCCCTAGAGGCAAAAACACTAAGGAGAACAAAAGGTTATTTGAATATGAAATACAGACTACCTCTGATATTTTGGGTCAGGAGAAAAAAAAAGAAAAAACACCAAAGGTTTATTCCCCAAAACTCTGAATTCAAATCCACTGATTTGGGCTAACTGCCCTCAAAAAAAAAAATGGCACAGGCCTAGAGACAGGAGGTCCTAGGTTCAAATCTGGCCTCAGACACTTCCCAGCTGTGTGACCCTGGGCAAGTCACTTGACCCCCATTGCCCATCCTTACCACTCTTCCACCAAGGAGCCAATACACAGAAGTTAAGGGTTTTTAAAAAATGGCTGAGGAGTCCCCTTCCTGTGAAAAAATCCTGAGTTGCAACTCTCTCTCTCAACCAGGAGCCCAAGGTGAGCTTAAGAATTCGGCTTAGAAACTAGAAGGGGGTTGGAGGATGGGGGTGGGGCTGAATAGCATGAATTTTTCTTCATGCTGTGCTCCCCTTCTGAAAAAAAAGCTGGTGCAGGCCTGAAAACCCACATGTGGTGGGGAGGGGGTGGTCAAAGGAATTGGGAGTCCCACCCTTCCATTGGGAAAAAAATGCAGCACAGATAACTGGCAGGCTCACAGCAGTTGGTCTGGTTGCAGGCAAGCGGAGGCTTCAGACTGGGCAGAGGCAGCAGTGGTGTTGGCAGGAGCGCAGGCAGTGGGCTGGGAAAGCGCAGAGTACGTGAAGCAACAGGAGAGAAAACGTGGCTTGCAAGATTTATTTATTCTCTATTCTTTTCTCAAAGGCTTAAAAAATTCTTTATAATTCTATCCCTTCATGGCAAACCATCATGTAAAAAGGAAAATTAATATCCAAATACTCCTAGTATTATAATTTTATAAAGTTCATTTATAATAGCTTGAAGCAAAAGGGAAAACAGCGAACCTCAGTAAAGAGAAAAGCCACTTCCCCGACTACACATGTGGGAGAATAGAGAGAGGGGGGCGGAGTTACAGAACTTATAAACAATATGTGAAGACACAACATGGAGGAAGTTAAAAAGGATTCTGGGTAATGTAGTTCAGGAGTCCAAGATTTTCTAACTATACATAATTGTCAAGTTAAACTTGCCCTGATTTCAGTGTAGGAATTGGCCAAGGTTATAATACAATAACTCTCATTCTCTCTTCTTTTTCTTCCATATTTGAGATGGAAGCAGTAATTTCCAGAAGAATGGACATGTTAGTCCATGGCCTATTCTCTGACAATGGGTCAAATTCTTTTGGTGAAGGGTCCCAGGCAAGAATTCAGTGATAATCAAAAGTAGCTGAATTTTTAACCAGAAAACAGAAAAGCCCAAAAGTTATCCCAACCTTTGCTTTTTATTCAAATCCCCACAATCCCCCTGTCTCCTGTTAGCTTCCTCCTGAGATTTCTCTACAAACTCATAAAGAGCAATCTTGTAGCCACAAACTAGAATAAATGAGTCAGATTCTATCTAATCCTAATCCAGATTCTATCATTAACATGAGCAATTAGGCTCTTCTTCTGCTCTCTCATAGTTCCCTTGACTACTCCAAGCCAGCCAGGAGGAATCTTCCTTCCCCTTTCCAGGCCTAAAAAGACTATTCTGATTCATCCAAGAATGGAGATCTAAAATCCCTTGGTCATTAACATTCCATGGTTCTGAGATTAGTTTAAGCCAATTCTCTTAATGTTGAGGCTCTAGTAGGTTCTGAAGGTTGGGGGGTTATTGCTGCTCCTTCCTTTTTCTAAAGTGTCATTTTATTTAAAGAAAACAAACATAAATAACATCTCTATGCCAAGGCACTTGTGGATGTGGATCCACACCAAGATCTTGTGGATGAAAAGAACCAAACCCAACAATTCTTCTTTATAGTGCTCGTACAGTGCAAGAATGAACAACATGCCAACAAACAAGCCCAGGACACTCCCTTACAAAGCCTGACTTTGCCTTCACAATTTTGAGCCGCTGCTTCTTATTCTGTCATCTGGAGCTGGATCAACACATCTAATCCTCTCTAAGGGCTTGGAAGGTTCCCTCTGCCCATCTTCCCCCCATTTCCCCAGGATCTAGATGAATATCCCCAGTTGCTATACCCAAATGTATTCTGCTACAGTCCATGTTTGAGGTTAGTGGACACAAACCCCCTTTAAGGAAGACCTTGGTCGACAGAGTGCTGCTGCAGCTGCGGATGAGGACAGGGACCTCCTCTGGGACCCCTCGACCTCTATCCCAGCCCTTGGACCCTGCGTGCTATTTGTTGGGCGGGCTCACTGCCAGCTACGCTACCACAGGGCTATAGAAGCAGAGCCCTTTATGTGCTCTTTATGAGTCTTTATGCCTATCAGAGCCATAAAACACGCCAAGCCCCACATTCATCTGGTGGGATGGTGGTGCTTGGTGTGCCATCTTGCTCCAAAAGGACTTGTCACTCAGGTTCTGTTCATCTCAGGCAATGCTTTTGTTGGGGTTAGCGGAGAGAAGTGGCTAGGACCGCTGCTTTTCAGGAGTGGGGCCTGCCTTCCCCTGGAGGATTGGGGGAGAGGAATTGTATAGAGAGAATGTTGAGGTCCCCTCCCCCTCGATGGTCAGGAGCCCTGGTACTCTACACGGGGGAGAACGAATGGAATTTCCCCCAATGGCTATTCATTGGAGGGAGCCAAGTGTCCTGATAAGCACCCCAGGCTTTAAACCAGGGCTTACTCTGATGTCATTTGGTGTCCAAGGGTTCCATTCCCTAAAAGAGTCCTTGCATTGAATATGTGCAGGCTCCTGGACTGGAACCTAGTATGATGCCATCTGGTGCCCTCACAAGCCCTTGGCCTTGGATCTGTGCAGACACTTGGCCCGGGGCCCCGTCTGATGTCACTTGGTGACTGACTTTTGGGGATCCCAGCCCTCCTCAGGTACGCCTGTATATAAGATACCTGAAGGCAAGCCAAGCACACGCCTGGAATGCTCTCCCACTTCTTCTCAGCCTACTGACCACCCTAACTTCCTTCAAGTCCCAACTAAAATCCTACCTTCTACAGGAAGCCTTTCCCAACTTCTCTTCAGTCCAAAGTCTTTCTCTACCATTGCTAGTTCATCTTGTATATTGCTCATTTGAACACATTTGTTTGCTTGCTGCCTCCATTAGATTGTGAGCTGTTTTTGGTTCCTAGCACTGAGCACAGTGCCTGGCACGTAGCAGGCACTTAGTGCTTCCTGATCACTGCTTTTTGTCAGCCATCAGTAATCTGAGCAGGCACAAGACCAAAGCACAGCCCCAGAGCCAGCCTCCTCTGATCCCATCCTTTTCTTTACCCTACTTTTCCTGGGTAATCACAGAAGCAAACTTCTGATGGGGGCACCCAGCAGCACTGAACAATGGCTGCTCTCTGCTCCTCATCCCTCCCTGGCCCAAAGACTCTATCCTGAGCAGTGGGGACCCTCCCAATGGGCCAAGCTTCATGCCATTTCACGGTTTTTCAACATGAAATCTTGGCTCCTAGAATTCACCTTTGCTTTGCACAGTTGCAGATGCTTTGGTGGTTATGGTGCCTGGGATCATCCCAGTGATACTGAGGTCGGTGATATGTGAGGGAAAATGTTTTGGCAAGTCATAAGTATATTGATCTAATACCTTATCTGGGACGCACATGGATGTGCTCCCATGGTGCCAAGAGGGGCTTCACTGCCTGGATCCAGAGATGTTCTGCAGGTTGCTATAGCTAGGCCAACTAAAAGCAGCCTTTGTTATAAAAGAGGAGAAAACGTACTATTGGCAACTTTCCGTCTTCTTAGGTCTCCCAGTTAAATAATGAGAGAGTGCTCTCCCTTTTTACAACTTAACTGTTTTCCTTGCCTTGTGGCAAAGAAAAAAGGGAACAAAACTCACTTGGCAGCTCACAAGGCAGAAGAGCCCCAGGATTGCCTTCTTCCTATCAGAGCACCACCAGCAGAATCACCATTCCCCTTCTCTCTAGGTATTTACCCTATATTTCACATGCGCTTTGTTTTTCCTCTAGCAAGTTTCTGGTTCACTCCAAGCAGGATTTCTAGAGATAATCAGCCCCTTTCCCCCAGTATACATATTTTCCAAGAACATCTAAACATTCTAGAAGTTTTTAAAATGTTCCATCATAGTCTCTTTTTCAATACTTCATCCTCTTGGACTTGCCCAAATAAGCGCTGTAATAATAGGTAGCATGGACGTGACTCAGGGTTCTCCAAGGCCATGCCAGCAGCTCAAGGCATCAGGCTTATACCAAGCTATGGGGAGAAGTGGAGGGCAAGTTTCCCTGTCTGTTGTCCCAGGCTGGCATAAGTAATTTTTGGAAAGGCTCCTCCCCAAGGTTGCCTCCTGGGCATGCATTTTTCAGTCATAGGGGTTCTTGAATACTGTTCACAAAGGCAAAGGGGTATGATCTGAATTGATGGAGCAGGTCAACATTGGTATTTACCCAGACCAAAAAAAAAAAAAAAAAAGACCCCCTAAAGTATGTAAAGTGACTTCTCTAGGGTCCTTTTTTGTAGGTCCTGATCCTAAACTTCATGTGGTTGAAAAGAACAATGAATTTATAGTCAGAAAAAGTGGTTGGGATTCCTGGCTTCCTAACCACCCATGCAACTCTGGACAACTTGTATTGAACCTCTGGGCTTCCGTTTCCTTATCTGTAACATCTGGAAATTGTCATCTAGAGTTTTAATTATATCATCACTTCGAGCCCAAGATATAGCCATGAAGGCAAGTTAACTACAACAGCCTTCCCTTGCTGTCCCCTCATACTACATCCACCCGAAGGCCCTTTTCTGCCTCATCTCACTTTATTTCCTGCCTTACTTTGCTCATTAACAGTAAATTCACTGTTGCTATGTTTTCTGATTACTAATTAAAGTTTAAAAGAGTTAAAAGAGTTTTTAAAAACTGGAACACAGTGGAAAAGAGAAGAGTGACTGATTCTTGACCAAGTCTGGAACCTAACGAGGTCTGGTAAAGATATATTGGTCTAGAGTCTTTAAATCTAACCAAAGGCAAAAAGTCTATGAAGTTGAAAAGAAAACAGTGTGTGTGTGTGTGTGTGTGTGTGTGTGTGTAACCTAGATCTTAATATAGATCTACTAAGATAAAGCATATAGGAAGAATGGTAATAAACACAGCTGATAATTTGGAAAGGACAAACCTTTTAGAAAGGAATCAGAAAAGTTATGATAAAGAATACTATCCACATTCAGAGGAAGAACTGTGGGTGTAGAAACACAGAAGAAAAACAACTGCTTGAACACATGGGCTGATGCAGATATGATTTGAGCTGTAGACTCTAAACAACCACCCCAGTGCAACTATTAATAATTTGGAATTAAGTCTTGATCAATGTAACATGTAAAACCCAGTGGAATTGCATGTTGGCTACAGGGAGGGTGGGGGGAGTCTAGGGGAGAGAGAAAGAACATGAATCATGTAACCATGGAAAAATATTCTAAAAATAGAAAATAGAAATACAAGAAAAAAAGAAAGGAACTAGGAAATGTCTATCTAAATGGCATGGTTCAATATTCACTAGAGATGTAATGAGAGGGCAAAATGTGACTGCATTGTTCTCATTTGGACTTGGTGAAATGGGACCTATCTGACTGGAATAGTGGCTTATCTCATAACAAAATAAAAGTTAATAATAGACCCAGAGACAGAAGCATGGGGGTAGGGGTGCAGACACATAGTCAGGAGAAAATCTAGAAAGGGAGTGAATATATTGGAGAAATATATATAAAAGGGGAGAGGAATAATGGAACTGGGATTATTTAACTTAAGAATACCTTAAGGTGACCTATTAAAGACAAGTCCTTACTTTTACAGGTTGGAATTTACTCTTCCTTCAAGGCTCATCCCCAGGCCCTCTCTTTCAGAAACCTTCCCAGCTAAAAAGATGCCTTTACTTTTTCTGGATCTCTTCTTCCCCCAGAGAGATTGCTGCCTACAGAGCTGTATGGTTGTCTTATCTTTATTACTGTTCAAACCTTTCATGAGGGGTTCTGTACCAATATTATGTCTTGTTTTCACAGCACTCTGAATAGTGCCTCATACATTTAACTTCTTTATATATTTGTCCAGATATATATCTTCATTGCCGTGGATGACACGTTTTGTTGTACAAACACCCTCTATTGATATAGATCATCCTAGAGAATTGCTTAGAAGATTAAGAGGCTGGGGATAGCTAGATGGCTCATTGGATTGAGAGCCAAGTGTGGAGACAGGAGGTCCTGGGTTCAAATCTAACCCCAGCTATGATCACTTAACCTCCATGGCCCAGCCCTTATCACTTCTGCCTTTGAACCAATAAACCAATTCTAAGAGGAAGATAAGGCTTAAAAAGTTTAAGAGGTTAAAAGACTTGGCCAAAGTCATACGCCTGAGGCAAAACCTGAACTAGCTCTTCCCAGGTCCCACCTGCTCCCTCCCTTTCCACTCTGCTCTCTGGATATCTTTCAGAGACTTAATGTTGGCCGGAATACTGACAGCTCTCCCAAGCAAAGTGCTTTCCACCAAAGGTGAGTAAGTACTACTGAAATTCTCCTCTTGGGTGATTAAGCCTAAGAATACCTCTTGGGATGACTAAGGGAGCTCCTTCTATATACTTCTGGTTAGGCCAGGGAATGGAGGGAGAATGGCCCTTTTCAGACCATGGATCACATTGTTTTTAAATAAAGGCTTAGGTCTCCCTGTCTGGCCTAAACTGGACGTTCTGCAAGCTGCGCTCTTTCCGCCCCGCGCGGCTCCCATTTGGCCCACTGCAGGTCAGGGCCGGGGAGCTTGTGGGCCTCCCTGGGAGCCAAGATCCACCCAGGCACCGCTACCCTCACAGCAAAATCCTGCGGGGACGCCTGTGCCTCATGGAGTCCCCTTCTGCCCCGCTCTCCCCCGTCAAACTGCCCCAGCCTGTCTGATGGGAGGACACATGCATGGCCGGAGAAATGGAGCGATTGTCCGGGGTCCCCAGCTCTGAAATGGCAGACCAGCTGGAGCCACTCTTTCCCCGCCTTCTCTCGGAGACGCTTTCAGTTCAGTTGTCGGTGAGAAGCCTGCCGCGGGGCTGCCTTAGGTAGCGGGCTTGAAAAAGTATTCAGCCCAGGTGGAGTCGGGCTAACAGGAGTGAGGCAGCAAAAAGGGAAACCCGAGGCGTCAGCCATGGACCACTGTACGTACCCCAGATAAAAGGATTAAAGAGCTTCATTTAACTGCGTGACCCATTAGGAGGAATCCCGTGTCTTGGCGAGCGCCTCCATGGAGACGAAATGCCTCATGCATGGAGGGAGGGCGCAGGAGTCCCACTCAGGCAGGCGAATGGCCAGCAGGGTCATCTGCCAGCCGGGCCTTTGGCCCGCCGGAATGGCCCCAGCGAGCCAGGCTCCGCGGGCCAGGCACCATCCCGAGCTCTACTTGATCCCCCGCGAGCACAGAAGCCCAATGGACTCTCCACCCGCTGCCCATCGCGGCTTTGCGCTCCGCTGCGGTGAGGCGAACATCCTCTCCTGAGGTCTTCGGGCATCTGAGGACAGTCCTGGAGAGCTTTAGGGCCGGCGGGGAGAGGGTCACCTCGTCTAACCCACTCATTTTACAGATGAGATAGCCAAGGCCCAAGTTCAAGGGCTCGCCCACGGGCCTACAGCCGGTAAATGGCAGCGCAACAACTAGAAAGCAAACTCCCGTATGGGTCTGTCTGGTAACTTCGTATTGGGGCCCGCAGCAGCCAAACTTGGCCTCCCCACAAACCCACAAACAGGAAAACCAAAGCCGCCACTAGAGGCAGAGCACAAGACAGGGGCGCCCGAATGGCTGGGGTCTCTGGTTCCCTTCTGAAATCCTACAGACAGAGGGACGGAGCCCCAACTGCTCCACAACACAGGCAGTGAAAGGACCCAACAGCCCAGGCACACATCCACCACGC
Organism: Gracilinanus agilis; assembly: GCF_016433145.1. Classification (NCBI taxonomy): domain Eukaryota; kingdom Metazoa; phylum Chordata; class Mammalia; order Didelphimorphia; family Didelphidae; genus Gracilinanus; species Gracilinanus agilis. Next base: position 45,091,699 of record NC_058134.1, read on the forward strand.
CAAAGAACCCGGCAGATTTGGCAGAAGGAACAGCCACATTTCTCCAAGAAGAGGCAACGACTGCAAAGTCAGTCTAAACATGAAGTAAAGAAAAACAAGCTTTTGCCTTTATTCAAGTTATTAGTGCCAGTTGGTGAAGGATAATAGGTTTGAATTTCTCCAACTATATTAGAATTGGATATGTTTTTATGTCCCAAAACTTAGGCTTACATTATTTTGGCTGTATTATACCATTTATCAAGGTTCAGGAAGAACTAATTCACAAATTTGACAGTTGTTCTTGTTGCTTCCCATATGGGTTAGTCACTCTAGTTCCCAAGTTCAGTAGAAAAACTAAACCAGTTTTCCAGCCACCATGGATAATTAGCAAAAAGTCTACAAAGTTAGTGCTGTACATTTAATTGTTGCAAATAACTGCACTGCAGACATTTTCTATCACTCAGGCCTACTCTTGTGTCTTCCCATGGAACCTTCACCCTTTCACTAGGAGAAGGCTATAAGAATAGGATTTTTGTCTGTGACAGAATGTATACTTCAACTCCTCATTCCACAATCAACCTCCACATGTATAACAACCGATTAGTAGACAATAGTTTTAATGAGGAAAAAGTCATGCCACTGAGAATTGTGACAGTAGTGATTTCAAAGTATTCAAACACACCAAATAATGGAAAAATCACCCCTGTGTATTTCCACATGTTTAACTGTAACTGTGAACAGTCATGCAGTCACTAACAAAAATTCTTCTTTTGTAGGTTCAATATGGTGAAGACTGGGTCAACACAAAAACAAAGTGACCAAAGTACCACAGGACTAGTTCATTAGAAATAACCTGGTCCAATCTCTTCACTTTACAGACAAGAAAACTAAAGCCAAACAGGATATACTCCCTCATGCAAAAGGGTTCGGATCCAACAGATAACATCTTAATTTCAAGAGGATACAGTTCTATCTACCTAGGGCAGCTCTTCCACATGGTGCTAGATATATTGTCAAAACTTGCCACAAGATTTGACTACTGGTAGACTGAAAAAGCAAATACTCATTTCCCTAAAAACATTTGGTCCAGCCACTTGGTGCCAGAATTCCAAGGAGCCAGTAATCCTCAGGCAAACCCTGAAGTTATCTTTGGCCACCATTGCCACTGGAAGCTGAGAATATGTAGAAGAAATTGAGGAGATACCCTTAATGCCTGGAACAAATTTAAACAGAAAGGCAGTGAGTGTTAGAAGGTATGGCACTATTCGATTCTCTAGACCAAGAATAAATGTGGTCGACTATTTTAGAGATAGGAAAGGAATCCATGCTGGTGACTAATATGTACATGGCATAGGAAAGAGAGCTATTGTGGTGTAATATTTTGTTTGAAGGCTTTGGCTTAGAGTGAGGTTTTCAACTGTTAAATTGTAGAACCTGACACCTGGAGAAAACCTAAAGACTGTAACAGACAGGCTCCAAGGTTTGGCAAGATTTTGGTTAGAGACTTCTCCCTTCACTGGTGAGGCAACTTTAGCATTCCCCACCATGGAAGAACAGAAGCCAACACCAAGGACATTGCCTGAATCTAAATCAGACTTCTCAGGAAATGAAAGGTAGTGGTTCTGAGAATTGTTTCAGCAATTAAAAAAGTGAAGCCCCAGAAACTTTTTAGATGTTCAGTAGATCCCCAAATCTGACAGCCTTGACCATCTTTTGATTGTGATCTACCATCAAGGATGGTGGAATACAGATTGGGGGTGCAATAGTGATGTGGGTTGCCATGCAGACATATTGCTGAGGATGTTGCTGGGTTGCTTTTAAGGAGGGAGAGGTTCTACAGCAAAGGCCAATCAACTTGTTCCCTAACAACCAAGAGAGATAAAAAGCACTCTGGAAAACGTCTCCTAGCCTTTCCATCACCGTGGCCATACCACTTCCATCCCTACCTAAAAACAATAAAGCTTGCTCGACATGGAGATTGCCTGAGTTGTTACTTCTTTGGACAAGTCCCTTATTTTGCTGCTCACATCAATAGGGACCATCTCTAAAAAGATATCAGGTGATGAAGCCAGTTTTTAAAACTGGGGAAAGTAGGTGGCTTAAAAGACATTCTGGTAGGAGAAGAGAAGCCTACACCTAACAGCATAGGGACTGGACCCAATTCAGAAGACTGAGGCTTCTCTACCTAGGGTTTGTGGAGCAAATAATTTTGCCCACCAGACTGGATCTCCTCAAACAAGATTCAAGAAGTCAAAATTTCAATGGAGTGAATGAATCAGTGTTTTCTAGAGATATTCTTTTCTTCCCTGAATATGCTTGGAAAGAAGACACAAAGAAGATGGGCTAGAAGAGGAAAAAGAAAAATGTTCATTTTTTTCAGTTGAGCACTGATTTTGGAGTCAAAGAACATGGGTTCCAATTGTGGCTATTGTCTTTGTGACTTGGGCCAGTTACTCTGGCTCTCTGTAGAACAAAGAGGTTGTACTAGATGATCTCTTAAATTCTGGGCTGACTTTAAATCCAATCCTCCTCTATCAAGAGCTTTGAGCTTTGACCCATTCCTCTTCCTGTGTTTCTAGTGCTTTCTTGAGGCTTCTCAGAGTTCTTGAGTTAATATCCTAAACTTGAGCTCAAGGCAGAAAGTGGCAAGAGTAGGCACAGAGTGACTAAGTTGGGAAGATATATGAATATTTTCCCCCAGCCTCAAAAAGCCTCTGTGAAAGGAATCTGGCATATGAGGCAAGCATTATATATGCTCTGAGGTGGGAAAGAGGTGAATGGAATTTAGTTACCCTAACTTGACCAAGAAGTGGCCACCATAGGTTGGGAAGTGTAATTGCAGTAAAAGCTCTTGCTTTTGCAAACCAACTGTAGCAGCCCTGACAGTTGGAAAGGGATAGAATGTTGAACCAGCCAGGGGGCTGGGCTCACGGGAAAACCATTAGAGCTGGTCTATAAATATCCCTGGAGTACCAACTGAAGGGCCTTTTGCCTTTGGGGCATTTTGGACCTTGCCTGATTCCTCTGGACCTCTCCCTGACCTCTCCATTTACATCCTGCTATTTCCCTGGACTTCCCCATTGGGCCCTGGGAGGAAGGCTGGTTTGGTGGGTAGACATCGTGGGTTTAGCTGCGGTAGACAGGAAGGACAACCTAAACCAAGACACCCCTTTATCTAGTGATCTGATAACCCTCATTACCTCAGGGTAGTGAAACTATCCCTGACTGAGGAAGCCGGCCTGTCTCAGTCTGATTCTCTCCCATGACCCTTCCCCCAGCACCAACTTCCCCTAGCAGCAGTTACAAAACCCTAATTCCCTTTTCCCTCTGCTTACCCCTGGCATTAATAAATCCCCTTTGATATTTACACAAAGAGCCTCTGGTGAATCATTGTACTTTGTATTAGGGAAAATGGCTGAAGAGGGAAGAAATAACTTTCCTTTTATTTCTTGAGGGCAAACCTAAGCATCCATCTTGGGCAGGAAGGAACCAGCTGAGACTTCCTATAGATTTTAGTTTCATTGGCAGGGAGGAGCCTCTTGACTCCTCCCTCAATGGACCTTAGAAAATAACAACAGAAACCCTTCAGCCAGACCCATATATATCACTTCTGGCTGACCCAATTCTTCTTGTATCACAGAGCTAGCCTCCCTGCCTGAAGGACCCCGCCTATTTCCTCCCAGTACCCTCTGTCTCTAGCCTCAGTGATTAGCCTGTTTGAGCAGCCTTTCATATATTCCTCATTCATCCCTTACCTTCCTATATCCCCAATTCATTCCAACATCATCCTATCCCCTTATTTTTCCATAACATATCTGGCGAGCAAAGTTAGTGAATAACCTATAAACTACTGGTCAATTCAAAATGAGGGTAGCTAGAATAACATTTATCCTGTCTAGCCTTTCAATGATTACCTGGTCTCTAATGCAAGGTGTCATAGATTTCTGGTTTGTAAAGGTCCCTAACTTTATTCAACAACTCCTGGATATCTATGATTACTACAAGTGGTGTGCTCTGACCCTAGCTGAATGCCTTTGCTTCATTCCAACAGCTATAGCTATAATCTTGACAATATGGCAATTCTTATTGGTCTCAGAAAGGGTTTTCATTGTAGTATACAGAATTGGGGTCATATAGTTTTTTCTAGCTTTGGCTGAGTTCCAAAAGCTGTTAGGTTTTGGAATCTTGAGGGAAAGAGGCAGTTGACTGGATCTTCTGTAGAGGGAGGTGGTCAATGAGCGAGCTGCTTTGATTACCTAACTTTAATATTGAAATTTAGCCTAGCTTTGATATATTTACTTAAGAAATTATTATTTTAGATAAATCCTTTATATCTTCCTTTCCTAATACCACCCCTGCTTTCCCTCCCTTATCTTATGTGTCTGTAGAGTTAATAAGGAGAGTAATTAGAGAGGAGTTAAGTCTGTGAAGAGTAATCTAATTGACAGCATTAGTTATAGTTAGTCAAATCATCATTTATTCCCTTTAGATAGAAATAGCATTTTGTAAAGCTGAGTTTAAAGGCAGGTCCTTACTCAGACTCCATCTTTACTTCCCTTCCCCCACCTGAGGTTCCTGAGACAACTGATAGGGTTTTCCTTTGATCCACCTTCCTAACAAACATCCTTCAAACAAAATAAACCCTTTTGTGTTTCAATAGCCCTATTAGTGTAATTTGTCTGTTAGTTATCAAGTGGGAAGAAGAGGGAAAGAGACAACATACTCTGGGCTTAGAGGGAAGCTGGGGCATCCATCTTGAAAGGAAGGTGTTACTTCAAAATAGATCCCTTCCTGTGAAATTAACTAAAGCCTGTTTGTTAATTTCAGTCTAGTCTATTTCCCTCAGCTTGTGTTTGAGTCTAAGTCCCAGTCTTTAAGCCTGCTGTGTTTGTCTGTTTAGTTTAACTTCTCTTCTCCCTAAAAGATCTCTGTTTCCCTTCTGTGTTATACTCCTGACTTCAGTCCTATTATACCCTGAATCTCCTTTAATCCCAACCTACCTGAAACCGAGATTACCCACTTAGCAAGTCTCCAACATCCTCCTTTCAATTTCCCTTATCCCAAACACCTTTCCTCAAATTACCCACATTACATCTGGCGAGCCAAGTCATACGAAACTATCTTCTGAAGAAAAGAAAAGAAAATGAATTGCACAAGATTGATTTTTATATTAAGCAGTCTATCGCTGCTTATTTGGTCTTTTATGCAGGGAATGTGTGCATTTTGGCTGGTAAAAGTACCAAACATGATACAACAATTAATTGAAATCTACGACTATTATAAATGGTTTGCATTCACTTTAGCTGAATGCATATGCTTCATTCCAACAGCAGTGGCAATTGTTCTGGCTCTATGGCATTTTTTGGCAATTTCAAAAGCGGTCCTGACTCATCTGTTTAACTATTATAAGGCATCTGATTCAAAACAAGAAAATGATAACAAGGAACTAGTTGAGAACATAAAACTACTGTTCCAAGTGTTGAGGCAATTACGTGAAGGGAATAAACTCGATAAACATACCATCTTACAACTTGAAATCGTAGAATCAAAATTTTGATTACTACAAGTGGTGTGCTCTGACCCTAGCTGAATGCCTTTGCTTCATTCCAACAGCTATAGCTAAAATCTTGACAATCTGGCAATTCTTATTGGTCTCAGAAAGGGTTTTCATTCACTTATGGCAATGGTTTGGCTCAAATACAACACCTAAAAAAAGATACTGACTCTGGGGAAGTTATAGACAACATCAGACTGCTATTTCAAGTTCTGAAACAGATAAGGGAAGGAAAGGAACTGTTCAAACACACCATTCTCCAGTTGGTAATTGTGGAGTCCAAGTATCTAGGCAATAATACCACCCCCAACAAAACACCTAGGCTAATGATAACCAACCTTTATCTAAACCATCTGCAGAATCCACAGTTACAGTTTTGCCAATTGTAAACAGAACGATTATACAACCTGGGGAAGGGGTGGTGCATGTAAAAACCTACAAGGCTTTCACCCCAAGTGACATGGAGGTGCTGAAAAGACATTTTCCAAATTTTTTCCAGCATCCTTTCAAAAGCATTAAAGAATTAAAAAGAGTCTTTACACTGTTCAATCCAAGCTTCAATGACGTGGAATTTCTTTTAGGGGAATTTTACTCTCCCTCAGAAAAGGAAAAATTTCTATTAGAAATTCAATCAAACCCCAATTTAACTGACTTTACACAATATGCTAATCTTAGATACTTAATGCAATGCAGAACTGATCTTTTGGAAGTGATGCGTATACATGCTAAGAGGACAAATTCATGGCAAAAGTTTGAAAAGATGAGACACGGAGAAGAAGAACATCCCAGCAGCTTCCTTGATAGAGTGATAGAGGCAGCTGAGACTATATTAGGCCTCTGAGATACACATGCCCAAAAAACAATTGATCACATCCGCAGGCTGTTTGTCAAAGGTGCACTGATACCCATACAAAATTATTTCAGACAGAACTATTCCCAGTGGGAATCATTGCCACTGGAGGAGGTGAGACAGCGTGCTTCCTGCATACATGATTCAAAGCAAAAGGAAGCAAGGGCAGCCAGACAATCAGTCAGACAAGGACGAAATCATCACAGACCTTAGAAAACAACTCAAACAGATGAAGAAGGAAAAGGAATTAGAAGGAATAAAGAATTTTGCCCTCCAAGCCAGTAGGGGCCATAGTCAATCCAGGCAACCTACAAATAACATCCCAAAACCAAAATCCTAGAAGGCTAGGGAGGAGCCACGGGGAGAAGGTGATTTTCTATGGCCCTGAGTAACCTTGATCTTAAAGAAAGAGCTGAAAAAGTGTTAACTAGCCTAGAGGCATGTTGGACCCTGGTGATTCATCTGAAGATCTGTGTGAAGGACTTCTCCAAGTCATAGAGTTTGGTGAAGCAGGGAGAGAGGGGACAGAAGATTTGGAGGGCAAGAGTGATGATCAAAAGGAAAAGGTTCTTGCTCTAAACAGGTATGGGCAGAACCAAGAGTCAGTAGCAGTTGGAGGAGAAGGTGGAGTGCCAAGTATTCCTTGGCAAATTGAGACTTGTCTGTTCCCCAAACTACAAAGTGAAGGAGAAAGTCGGCCCTTCATCACTACTATAGTAGTCATGTAGACTGCAACAGTCTGTGGAGAGAAGACTGAACCCCAGAGTGAGACCTGAAGTCTAGAGCGGCCATAGAGACTACACTAGGGAAGGGGGGTTCTCAGGCTTCTCCTTTAGCCATATTGGGAGAAGAGTCTATGCCCCTGGGTGGGTACCAGGTCTGTGATGGTTGTGGCGAGGAGGGACTTTGTCTGGGAACACTGATGGCACTTGCACACTATGGGACAGCTTAGGAACTAATGCTACTAAGAACAATCTTATTGCAACAGAGAGCTTCACCTCCTGGAGGCTCCTCTTTGTGGCAAGCCAGGGTCCCTGCCAGCACCCCCAGACTTAGCTGGACTTCCACAGGTCCTGCCCCAGAACCATTCTGCCACAATATGCCTCAGGTTCTAGTGCCATGTGGGTTGCCATAGGGATGGGTTGCTATGAGGATATGGACACCCCTGGAGAGGGGAATTCTGCAATGAAAGCCAATCAGCCTAGGTCAGTGGGCCAGGGACCCTTGGAGCCTGCACAGAACTAGCCAGGAGTCACCACAGGGTGTTTAACATATTTTTAGCATCTCATTTGCATTGTGCTTTCCACTCCCACCCTCCCACAGCAAAAGGAACAAAGTGAATTATGGGTAAAGTCATATCCATCCCTTGGTTACAGCAGATCTGCAACCACCCAAACAATTAACCCTTTCCTTGACAACCAAGCAAGGTAAAAAGCACTCTTGAAAACTCCCTGGGGCCACTCCATCTCCCTCCCTTAATAAAGCTTGTCCCCCTCTAGATGGAGACTGCCTAAAGTGGCCTACAGCAGGTAAATTCCCTTAAGGCTATGTGTTGAGGCAATGTTTCATGAAGTTTGCCCAAGGTACTGAAATAGCTAGTTTAGGTGGTTTTTTTTTTTTTTTTTTTTTTTTTTTTTTTTTTTTTTTTTTTTGCAGTGACTGCACTGCCTAAGTCCTTGACTGAGGTGAGCACCATTACAATAGAAAATGTTCTTGACTCAGTAATCCAAATTCAGATGTTTCTGGTTTTAAGCACTGAGGAGGGAGGGCTAAAAACCTAAATCTTAGGAATATTAATTAAAATCTTGGGAATATTAATTAAAACAAAAAGATTTAACTAAAGGCCATAGGAGTCCTGAGCTTTGAGATAAAGAAGTCTGAGTTTCATTCTACCATAGTAGATCTTCAATCACTACACTATAATAGGAAATCCTAAGGGAAAGTGCTCCCTTGATAAGCTAAGATGATGGTTTTGCTTGATGATAGTGCAGCCAATTGTGATGGCCCCTCAGAAGCCTTGAGGTAAGAATTCCTCAGGGATGAATCAATCAAACCCTGACTTCAGGCCAAATGGGTTAAAATACAGGTGAATAATAGAAATTTCTCCAGACCTTACCCCAAATGATCACAGGGTTGCCAAGGACAAGGGGCCAGACATTGACTGAAAGCAGAATTATTGCCACTGATATGAGTTGCCATGCATAGAGGTTACTGTGAGGACACTGACTGGCTGATGAAAGGAGGGGGAGGTTCTATAACAAAAGCCAATTAACCATAGATTTTCTAAAGTTGGGAAGGAGAAAGTGAATAGGTACTATTCCCTGAATTCAGGGAAAGATGTATCCCTATTTCCTGCTAAGTAACTAACAATCAAAGGAACATGGAAACATTGACAGATTGGTTAGTCTGGAGCAGATCTTCAGATAAGACATAGGGTTTGAGATGTACAGTTATGAGAAAATCCCTTACATCAGGCTTTGGATCTGGTCAACATAACCTAGGTCCTTGGTTAAGGGTCTCCAGACAACAAATACAGGTAGTTCAGTTTCCCAAGCATGCAGAGCTAGGTTCAAACAATGCCCAATTTCCACAATAGCAGTAAGCACCCTAACAGCCATTCCTTCCTAAAAATATCAAAGCTTGCTCAACATGGAGATTAACTGAGTTGTCAGTTCTTTGGACAAGACTTATCTCTCCCACCCACATTAAGAGGATTTTGGAATAAATAGATCAAGGTTGGTGGCATAGGGGATAGAACACTGGGCCTGAAGTCTGGAAGATGCATCTTCTCCAGTGCAAATCTGACCTCAGACACTTACTAGCTGTGTGACCCTGGGCAAGTCACCTAAGTTCTGTTTGCCTCAGTTCCTCATCTGTAAAATGAGATGGAGAAGAAAATGGCAAACCACTCTAGTATCTCTGCCAAGAAAATCCCAAATGCTGTCATGAAGAGTTGGATACAACTAAACAATAATCCCCAAAGACCCAGTACCCTGCCCAGGCCAAGGTGCCATTAATGACTTTTTGCCCCACTTTCTGAGTCAATTGTCCCTCATGACTAGTTAAAAAACAAAACCAAACAGGTTCACTATCTTGACTTCTAAGAGGCTCTTGAACAAGTGGTAGCAAACCATGTAGAGGTCCTTGATATGAAGACAGAATTATCTCTTTGTTGTTTCTAATGTAATCAATCAGCAACCTTTAGTTTAATCAATAAAAAACTGAAATGCCCCTACTTAACACTTGACCAGTCACTAGGTGGAAGAGTTCACAAGTCAAAAACCCTGACCTCCAAATGGGACTGCCCAGCCATGGGTAGGGATAAGCAGTTTGGAAGGTGTGATTGGTTCCTGTGAAGAGGGGAAGTGACAGGAAGTAACTATGGAAAAAGGACTCTAAAAAGGCAATGGCTTTCTGGATTCAGGGCTTCTTCTTCTTCAGATCTTTTGGCTTGGAGTTATTCCTGCCTTGGTGCTTGAAGAGACTCTTCCCTTGGATCATGAGGTTGTGAGTGGAGTGATTCCTTCCTTGGTTTTTCAGCAAGAAGACCCTTCTCTGCTCATTGGCACTTTGGTAGGACACTCCCTTCAGCATGAGTTCTGGTGAGATTGTTGGTGGTCTTAGCCTCATGTTCACTGAAGGTTCTTGGCAGATTCTTCAGTGTCTCCTGGCTCTTCAGATTTCAGCTTTCCTATTTAGGACTTTGGATTCTGGTGATATTCCTTTTTGGATTCTCATTTGTGGTCTGGAGACATTTAAACAGGGTATTGGTAGCTAGGCAGTACTTTCTGTCTCTTTCTTACATTTCCCACTTTCACTGTTTCCTACCTCTGTAAATAAAGCTGCTAAAAGTCATTTTGACTTAAGCTATAATATTTTTAAATTGGCCACCACAACATTACTTTAGAATTCTCATATTTAGCATAAAACATAAATTTAAACTCATATTATTTGGAGATCACAAAGATTTGATGAGCACCCTCAATCTTCTGATAATTGTCTTCATCTTCTACTATCTCTAAACTATGTCCCAGTCAGCTTTTAGTAGTTAATTCTAGAAGTTAAAAATCTATAGCTGGTGATCTATTTGCTGCATGGAAGGGTAAGGCCTACATTTTTTTTTCTTTCCCCCTTAAACTGAAAACAGCCAAGTCACTGGCTGCTGCTGGGTAAGCTATCTGTTTTTTCTTAGGCAACAATTAACTGGCCCTCAGGGCTCCCCCTGGAGAGACAATTCCACACCCCAAACCCTGCTCCTTTCCTCAGGGGGGAAGCAACCCCACCCTCACAAGCTTGCATCTTGGAGCCCAGAATTCTTTAAGTCCTTTCCAAACCCCACATGTCTCTACTATGGAGAGCAGTCAGTGGAAGCAGAAGCAATTAAAGTTGCTCCTTTAATCTTGAAAAGTTTTCAAATCCATTAAGTGTAACATATCAGCAAACCCTTTTTTGCCCCTAGGGAAGCTTAGAGAAGCAGCTTCCTGCCTACATGACCTGAGAGAGTAGAAAGCTCTCCTAAACCTCTTAGCTAAAATGCAGACTGTACCCTGAGAGCTTTAACTATAAGAAAGTGTGTTTTATTTTGCCCCAAATAGAAAGATTTTGCTTTTTCCTGTTGTTCCTCCTAAATTTAGACTCAGACTAAGGCTTTTGGCCCTCCCTCCACTCAAAGGCTAATTGATTAGGGTGTACCTGTACTTACAACAATTTTCTTCTCTGAAGTCTCTAGAAGACCCTGCCCGCTAGCTTTGTGAAACCCTAACCCCTAGTCAGTAGCACCACTTACTGACAAAAAACAGAATTGCAAGCAATTTAATAGTTAAATTTAAAAATAAATAGGCAACCAATCATGATACTGAGCAACATAACCCAGATGGGGAAAAATCCTGTTTCTTGTCTATCTAAAATGGCTCATGGTCCCAGAGAACATTTCACAATGGCTTTATTTAGCACTGTTCCTGGGTATACTTATAATAACAGGATAGACTGCAGTTTATCTATCCCTCTTTAAGAATAAAACTGGTAAATAGCCTGAGTAACCTCAAGATTCAGATGAGAGATTCATCTTGGCCTTGTCCTGTACAACACATTTCCTGTCCAATCCAACCTATCCCTCCCACTACTTGACCAATCCTTCACCTCAAAGCTGAACTAAAAGCTCACCTTAAAAGACAACTGGAAAATACCTCAAAAGTAACCTTGAAAAGATACTACTGGAGGATAGTTTTGGGGGTTCTCAAGACTTGTATAAAAGACCTTGAGAAAATCTTGAGATATCTCCAGATTCAGAAGAGATTTATCTCTTCATCTTCCTCATTCTGTTCTAACTCTAAATCTACCTAAACTCTTGCTACCCAACCTATTTCCCCTCCTGCACCCATTATCCACTCAAAGGCAACCCAAACATTGAGTCAAGCAACAGAAACAGAAAATAATTCAGCTAAAAACTTATTCCCCTTAAAGGAAGTACCCAACTTCAATAAAGTGGAGATGTGGTGTCCTTAAGAAACCATACATCCTTCACCCCCCAAGATATTGAGAGATTCAAGCAAAATACTCTTTCCTTTGAAGATGAACCTATTGTAGTTATTAAAAAACTTGAAAGCATTTGTTGGACATATGATCCTTCATGGATAGATATAGAAAATTTGCTCCCAGCTTTTTTGACAGAGAGAAAAAACTCTCTTATTAATCTGTCCCAAAGAAGGGGAGCAATTCATTGGCCCCAGACTGACCATAAATAAAATATGAATAGAGAGAAAGATTACTTAAAACTATTCCAGACTAGAGAGGCATTACTAACAGCAATGAGAGCTTGTTCTGATAGACCTGGTACATGGATGAAGTTTGAGAATCTTAAGAAAAAAAACCAATGAAAATCCCTCCCAGTTTATGGAGAGACTTATTGAGCTGGGAGGTAGACATATAGACCTGGATCTTTCCAGAGAAAGAGATATAAGACAGATAAGAACGCAGTTTGTAGAGAACTGTTGTAAAGGGGTCAAAGATTATTTAAAAACTAACTGCCCGAACTGGTCTAGTATGGACCTTGAAGAATTGGGGAGAGTAGCAGTTTACGTATTTAACAGTCACCAGAGGAAAGATGAAGATAACAGTGACTCAGTAAAGGCATTAAAGACATTACAATTTTAAGAGAAGAAATTGAAAAAGAAAAAGAAAATTGAGCAGCGGCCATAGCCCCTTGGCGAGAATCCAAAAATAAAACACCAAAGTGCTATTTATGTGGAAAAAGAGGTAATTTCATGTTAAACTGCAGAAACTGGAATCAGGTACTCAATAACATAAAATTTAGGAATAATGATAATTTCAGAAATAAGAATAATCATTATCATAATAGAAATAATTGGAGATAATAGTCCAAATGAATCAAATTAAGACTCATAACAATATATCCAAAATGGGGCTCATCCATGCTATACTCAGAGTGGAAATCCTCCTCAATGTGGGGAACTCCAGAGAAATGGCCAAGGATCTTTATGAAGATCTGAGAGGGGAGAAAGGACTCTGGAATTGGACAGCGAAACCTTTGATTTCCCCGACCCTGATATCTTAACTCCAGTTATTCCAGTACATTCTCCCCCACATAGTAATGAACCTCACATGACACTGAAGGTTGGAAACACATATTATGATTGCCTCTTAGACACCAGAGCTTCCAGATCAGTTTTGGTGAGTAAACCAGATTCCAAATGCAATTCTCTTGGTTCTTTAAATGTAGTAGGCGTATAAGGAACACCTCTAAAAGTCCCAAAGCTTTCCCCTTGAGTAGTATCTGTGGAACCCCTATCAGTAGAACATTCTTTTCTTTTAATGCCTGGTTCCCCTATAAATTTATTAGGGAGAGACCTTTTATGTAAACTTAAGAGCCACAATAACATGTATAATGCAGGATTGATGCAAGATCTCTTGCATTTGCAAAATCACCCGAGGCAATCCTGGCAGTTAGGGGAATGGAATGTTGACCCAGCAAGTCCCTGGTCTCAAGACCTGACTGTTGGAGCTGGGACTATAAATATCCCTGGAGAACCAACCTGTGGGTTCTGATTTCCTTGACCTCACCCAGACATCCAGCTATCCCCTGGACTTCCCCTTGGGTCCCAGGAGGTGGAATTTGGTGGGTTGTGGAACATGGGCAGAAATTAGTTAAGTTAGCCTAGCCAGAACACCCCTAAACCAAATCATTACCCTCATTTGTCAAGGTGGTAGACCACTCTACATCAGGGCAATGGAATTTATCCCTGGCTGAGGGGTTGGTTTTCTCAGCCTGATCTTACCTTCTGAGGTCCTCTGACAGCACTGGCCATTCACCCATAGCAACAGATTTTCCAGACCTTAACCCTCCTCCCTCAGTTTGCCCTTGTGCTTAAATAAACCCCTTGGCCTGATTCTCAGAGTTTCAGTGATTTATTTATATCATCAACCAGGGCCAGGGGCTGAGAAGAAGGAAGATAGTTATCACTTGTTTCCAGAGGGGGTTAGACCAGGTATCCATTTTAATCAGGAAGGGAACCAGGTTCACTTCCTGTTGGCTTCCAGTTTCTTACCAGCAGGGAGGGGCTCACTCCTCACCTTAAAGGAGCCTATAGACAGCAGGGAGACTGACTGGTCATCTCTGTTTAGGACCTCACATCCCTGGCTGTCCCAAATCAACAAATATTGAAGTTGTAGGCTCCCTAGCCCAAGAGAATTACTGGTACCACCAGCTTCCCCTATTATCAGCCTGTCTAGACCTTTATTACAGTTGGCGAGTACAGTTACGTTAACAATCTACAGAAACACTCAGAATGGGATTTGCTAGGGTGCTATTCATAAAGTCCAGTTTCTCTGTGCTGATTTGGTCCATTATGCAGGGAGCCTTAGATTTTTGGTTCCATGAGGTGCCAAAATTTGTTCACCACTTACTTGAGATCTATGATTATTATAAGAGGTGTGCCATAACATTGGCAGAATTCATTTGCTTCATCCCTACAGCTATGGCTCTGATTTTTGTGGTTGGGCAGTCCCTAATTGTCTTAAAAGAGGGTGCTTTCTCATCTATGGCAACTGTTTGGCTCTACCTTTGTAACTAAACCTGACTCTGGCTCACTGGAAATGATGGAAAACATGAAACTTCTTTTCCCTAAAACAGATTAGGGAAGGGAAAGACTTAGATGAACATACAATCCTCCATTTGGAAACTGTAGAAACTAAGTGTCTAGAGACTACCAAACTAGTTAAGACAACACAGACTACTAAGGACACCCAGACATTGACCACTGAACCAACTGCTGAGACTACTGTTTCTGTACTGCCCATTGTAGACTGAACCATCCTACAACCTGCGGAGGATATAGTCCATGTTAAATCCTACAAGGCCTTTACCCCAAATGATCTTGAAGTGTCAAGGAGACGCTTTCCCAAGTTCTTCCTCTCATCCATCAAGAGTATAAAGGAAACGAAGCGTGTCTTTACGCTCTTTAACCCAAATTTCAATGATGTAGAGTTTCTTTTAGGTGAATTTTACTCTCCCTCTAAAAAGAAAAAATTCTTGGCTTAGACTTGCTCGAACCCCAATCTGACTGCATGGCCCACATTCCATTCATGACCTTGAACTCACATCACATGCAAACATGAGATATCTAGTCCAATGCAGGACTGATTTACTCAAGGCAATACGTTTGCATGCCAAGAGGCCGAATTCCTGGCAGAAATTCGAGAAACTGAGGCAGTGAGAAGAATACCCCAGCAGCTTCCTTGATAGGGTAACTGAGGCCCTGAAACTATCTTAGGCCTCAGGGATGTGCATGCCCCAGAAACCATTGATCATATCCGCAGACAGTTCGTGAAGTGTGCTTCACTGCCAGTGCAGAACTACTTTAGGCAGAACGGTCCCCAGTGGGAGTCATTGCCACTGGAAGATATTAGGCAGCATGTATCATACATTCACGATTCCAAACTGAAGGAAGCCAGGGCAGCCAGGTAGTCTATCTCAGATAAAGACTCTGTAATAGCAGACCTCAAGAGACAATTAAATCAGGCCAGAAAAGAAAAAGAAATTGAGGAAATCAAGAACTTCGCCCTCCCAGCCAGCAAGGGGTGTAGTCAGTCCAGGTAACCTGGTGATGTCTCCATGCCCAAATCCTTTTCTCCATGGTGTTATTTATGTGGGAGATCAGGTCATATAGTTCAAACATGTAGATTTAAGCAGCAGATAGACTTTGGCAGGACTGACAACTCCAGCCAGAGAGATAGGAGTGCTAAAAGGACATATTACAACTCCAAATGGTCCAACAATGCTAGAAAGATTGAGGACACCAAGCATGATGGTCAGTGCTGCAACCATACATGCAAAAAGTACAGCCAATCTACATCAGGGCAGTGGAATTTATCCCTGGCTGAGGGGCTGGTTCCCTCAGCCTGATCTTACCTTCTGAGGTCCTCTGACAGCACTGGCCATTCGCCCATAGCAACAGATTTTCCAGACCTTAACCCTCCTCCCTCAGTTTGCCCTTGTGCTTAAATAAACCCCTTGGCCTGATTCTCAGAGTTTCAGTGATTCATTTATATCATCAACCAGGGCCAGGGGCAGAGAAGAAGGAAGATAGTTATCACTTGTTTCCAGAGGGGGTTAGACCAGGCATCCATTTTAATCAGGAAGGGAACCAGGTTCACTTCCTGTTGGCTTCCAGTTTCTCACCAGCAGGGAGGGGGCTCCTCACTCCTCACCTTAAAGGAGCCTATAGACAGCAGGGAGACTGACTGGTCATCTCTGTTTAGGACCTCACATCCCTGGCTATCCCAAATCAACAAATACTGAAGTTGTAGGCTCCCTAGCCCAAGAGAATTACTGGTACCACCAGCTTCCCCTATAATCAGCCTGTCTAGTCCCCATTATTACACATGCTATCAAGATGGTGCTATGATGCTAGAATTGCTTGCGGAATCCTTAAATTTGCTCCCTGTACTTCTTTCAGATAGTCAGGAGGTGAAGGAGCCTCCCACCTTTGAAATACCAGCTGATACATCTGAGTCTCTCTCAGCCACATCTTCTTCCAATGTAGGCCTCCTTAAACCAGCTGTTCCTGTACAAATTAAAACAAAAGGTGGTTCACCTCCATCTATTCCTCAGTATCCCCTACCAAAAGAGGCAATTGAGGTAATGAATTACCCCAGTAATAAATTCACACATTGAGCAAGAAATAATAATTCTATGCAAATCTGAATATAATATACCCATTCTACCCGTAAAAAAGTCAAAATTAGGCAGAGATGGAAAACTTGTCTATAGATTTGTACAAGATTTAAGGGCTGTAAATAATAGTGTCATAAAGATACATCCTGTGGTTCCACGCCCATCTACAATTATCTCCTCTATTTCCAGCCCAGCCACACATTTTACTGTAGTAGATTTATGCTCAGCATTCTTCTCAATGCCAATTCATGAAAATTCCAGGAACATATTTGCCTTCATCTGGAAAGGTTCTCAGAGGACATAGTCCCAGTTACCACAAAGGTTCATGGACAGTCCTATGTTGTTCTCACCAATTTTATCACAAGATTTAGTAAATATTAAATTTAAGAATAGCCGTTTGATACAATTTGTGGACAATTTGCTCTTGGCCTCACCAAATGCCACAAAATGCCAAGAAGATAGTAAACATCTTCTTTTAGAACTATATAAGAGAGGCCACAATGTCTCAAAGGCAAAGGTTTCAGTAGTGTCTCCCCTAAGTGGAATATTTAGGGCTCATTTTAACAACTGGTGCCCATTCCACTTCCTCTAAGTGCATTGAAGATAATCAAAAATTAAGCATTCCCTCCACTAAGAAACAGTTGAGAGCAATTTTAAGAGCAACAGGATTTTGTAGACAGTGGATCCCTTGCTGTGGGGAAATCACTAAACCCTTTATAGCTCTGACAAAAAAATTCAGTCCCTGAACCATTAAAATTAGAGGTGTAACACCTGTCAGCTCTTTCAAAATTAAAACAGGCTACCTATCTTCCCCTGCTCTAGGCATCCCAGATTACAAAAAGTTATTTACTTTATATGTACACAAACAGAAAGGGTAGCTTCAGGTGTTTTAACTCAAACTTTAGGACCTGTTCAACATTCAGTTGTTTACTATTTGGCCCACATGGACCCAGTAGCTTCAAGAGCACCACCATGTCTTAGAAGCATAGCTGCTAGTTTTATTAGTAACTAAATCTGGTGATTTAGTATTGGGATGCCCATTAACAATAATATGCCCAAATGAAGTTGAAGCATTGTTGCTAAGGCATAGTACATAGGCATTTTCTGATCAAAGACCTGCAAGATACGAAGTAACTTTGTTGGGCAATGAAAATATTACCTTACAACTCTGTGCAACTCTTAATCCTGCCACTTTGCCAGATTTACCAGTTTCAGGAGAACCATTACACAGTTGTAAATCTTTAGTGTCCATGGCTGAAAAGTCTTGAGATAATCTCTTGGACACTCCTTTAGACAACCCAGACTTAGCCTTATTCATTGATGGTTCTTCTTTCATAAGGGATGGCATACACTACACTGGAGCTGATGTAGTCACAGAATTTGCCACTGTGTAGTCAGCTTCACTTCCCTCAAATATAAGTGCTCAAGGTGCAGAACTTATAGCTTTTAAACATGCCTGCAAAATTGCCAAAGATAAGAAGGCAACAATTTATACAGACTCTAGATATGCATTTGGAATATGTCATGCAATAGGTATGCTATGGCTCCAAAGGGGATTTTTAACATCAGCTGGAAAATACATCGCAAATGCAGAAATCACTAATGAAGTTCTTTCTGCTCTCCAGCTAACTGAAGCCATAGCCATAGTTCATTGCTCTGCCCATACAGGTGGAACTGATGCTGTCTCTAGAGGAAACCACCAGGCAGACACTACAGCAAAACTTGTTGTTGTTGAAGGACCTGAATTAATTTTAACTTTGGCAATTAGTAATGAATCAGATTTATCCCTTTCCTATAATGAATAGTAAGTGGAAAAATGGAAATAAAAGTTCAAAGCAAAACAAATCAATGGAGTACGGGTGCCATCTGAAGGAAAACCTCTTATCCCTAGGAGTTTTTATCATCAAATTTGTTCATCCATTCATAAAAATGGTCACTTTGGCACCCAGGGCATTGTAGACTCTGTTAAAAAGAGTATGGATAGTCCCTGGTTTAACTACCATAGCCTCTAAAGTGTGTGCAACCTGCCAAGCATATAACCCCTGTGCTTTTCATGGAAAAGCTTTTGGTGGGCATCCTCTGACTTTTTAACATCTGTAAATTGACTTTATCACTATGCCAAAGGCTGGACATTATAAATTTTGTTTAGTCATAGTGGATCAGCTGACTAGATGGGCAAAAGTGTTTCCTAGGGCCCAAGGCACAGTAGCTTTTTTTACTAAGGTACTCTTAAAAGAGATTATTCCTCATTTTGTTCTGCCAGCACATATTGATTCAGACAGGGGAACTCATCTTATACCCATTCGGTTTTGTCTCAAACTTATTTGTGTTTGGGAATCACTCCAAAATTCCATATACCATTATCATCCCCAGAGCTCAGGCCAAGTTGAGAGGATGAATAAGAGATCTTAAGACTATGATTGGAAAATTGTGCACTGAGACTGACTTAAAATGGCCTGATGTTCTCTTTCTAGCTCCATTTTATCTTTGAAGCAGGCCCCGAGAAGATCTACACATCTCAGTATTTGAGATGCTTTTTGGACATCCCTCTATTCAGGTTAAGCCTTTTTTTCGCCTACATACACATCATTATAAGGCGGGGGGGGGGGGGAAGGACTTCTATTGCTTCATATATACAGGACTTGCAGATCAAATTGCAAGAACTACATGAATCCAGAGCTGCAGTACAAGCAGGACCTATAGACTTTTCACTTCATGACCTAAACCCAGGAGACAAGGCATACATAAAGAAATTCCAGTGCACTGGAGCAACTCAGCCTGCCTAGGAAGGTCCATTTCAAATACTATTAACCACTCCAATAGCTATCAAAATTTGAGAAAAGGCCTCTTGGCTTCATTGCTAATATGTGAAATGAGTACCTTCTATCAACACTGATTTGACTGTAGATTAACTATATCCTGTCACAAGCATTAGAAATAGAAGTCCATAGAAAAGT
The DNA here is from genome assembly GCF_016433145.1 of Gracilinanus agilis. NCBI lineage: Eukaryota > Metazoa > Chordata > Mammalia > Didelphimorphia > Didelphidae > Gracilinanus > Gracilinanus agilis. The sequence goes on from NC_058134.1 coordinate 45,111,231, forward strand.
GGCCACTGTTTTTGCTGACACATTTAATTCCTGAATTATTTTCATTTATTGCTTTTCTTTTTCTTTTTAATAGGATATTTGATTTTTTCCCCTTTCTTATTTCTTGTACTTGAAGTTCATGTAGCCAGTGTTAAAAAGGTTTTGGACTTAGTTGGATAAATTTACACTATCTATTAGCTCTAATATCAATGCATACCCAAAAGCTTTTGACTATGGAAACCTGCCATTGGTTGTTAAAATATTGTGGGACTTTGATTAATACTTGTATCCAATTCCAGGAGAAGGAATCACAGAAGAGTCATTGTACAGTGCAAAGAAGCACAAGGTCAAGGAGACCAACAGTCCTTGTGGGATTAATGAGATCTGTGCCAAGACAGAGGACTTGTTTGACATTCGAGGTAGAAGCTTTTTGACATGTTAGACACAGGTCTTCCCCATGCCACATTCTGACAAGTACCTTAGTTTGGCTGCCATTTTGGTTCCCCTATCCCTGAGAGTGAAGGTAAAGTCAAACCAGGGAAACATACTTCCCTTTTACATAAAAATCTAGTTCCTTTTTTCTCTCTTATACTATGACAACTTTCTGTAGTCCTGGCTACCAATGGGTAAGTGCTCTATTACTGCAGTTCCTCTACAGACCTGTGGGACAGAAATGACTTTAATTGGGCCTTAGTACAAGGACCTGTTATGGATTTATTCTTTTTTATTCAAAAATTTTATATGCATAGATTCTGATATTTTTAAATTTTCTTTTCTCCCAAAATTTAATTTTTTTCTTCTATTTGTTTTTCTTTTTTTATGTTTTTGGTTTTTCTTTTGACACTTGATTCATAAACCCCATAACTCAATCATGTATGTTCAGTTGACCCAGGTATTGGTCAATACACTTCTCAGGGGGGATTGTATAATTTTTCACAAAATCCAAGATTTAAAATTTCTCTCAAAAAAATTCAGGAAAAGAAGCTTGATAACTCCTCAAATCAAGAAAGTGAACTGTTTAGAGAAAGTGCCTTATAGAAACCTACACTACATCAGAAGATTCAGAATGAACTTTTGGATGTAATTGATTTAACCTGTCATTTATTCTGAATGTAAACTCTTATGCCAAAGGGGAAGGCCCCTACTTGCCTTTTTGTCAATGTGCCTAGCAAACATTGGTTTTGTTCTTTTTCTTCTATTTCCCTTTTATCTCCAACTATTGTAGTTTCCTCTTAGAAAGTGCAATATTGTATGCACCTTTAGCTAGAAGATCTTTAGAGATATAAGCTAGTTATGTCAAATGATTTAATGGGGAGACTAGTCTCCCAAAGGATCACAGTGGGGATTGTGAAGATTGATTACTTATTTCTAATGTAATCTAACAGCAACCTTTAGTTTAATCAATCAAAAACTGAAAACACCCCTACTTAACACTTGACCAGTCACTAGGTGGAAGGGTTCACAAGTCAAAAACCCTGACCTCCAAATGGGGCTGCCCAGCCATGGGTAGGGATAAGCAGTTTGGAAGGTGTGATTGGTTCCTATGAAGAGGGGAAGTGACAGGAAGTGACTATGGAAAAAGGACTATAAAAAGGCAATGGCTTTCTGGATTCAGGGCTTCTTCTTCAGATCTTTTGGCTTGGAGTCATTCCTGCCTTGGTGCTTGAAGAGACTCTTCCCTTGGATCATGAGGTTGTGAGTGGAGTGATTCCTTCCTTTGTCTTTCAGCAAGAAGACCCTCTCTGCTCATTGGCATTTCGGTAGGACACTCCCCCTTCAGCATGAGTTCTGGTGAGATTATTGGTGGTCTTAGCCTCATGTTCACTGAAGGTTCTTGGCAGATTCTTCAGTGTCTCCTGGCTCTTCAGATTTCAGCTTCCTATTTAGGACTTTGGATTCTGGTGATATTCCTTTTTGGATTGTCATTTGTGGTCTGGAGACATTTAAACAGGGTATTGGTAGCTAGGCAGTACTTTCTGTCTCTTTCTTACATTTCCCACTTTCACTCTTTCCTACCTCTTTGTAAATAAAGCTGCTAAAAGTCATTTTAACTTAAGCTATAATATTTTTAAATCAGCCACCACGACATTACTTTAGAATTCTCATATTTAGCATAAAACCTAATATAAACTCTTACAGTTGATTATATAAGCTGATGTTCTCCCAACAAATTATTAGAGGCTTCTTTAAAAAGCCACATATCCTATAGATTTGTGTATGTGGCTAGTGTAAATTATAGGTACCACACAGGTAAATTGCAAGGCAGGAGTATATACCTTCTTAATCCTAGTTTCCCTAAAAGTTACTAGAAACAAAGCTCAATTGTGACCTTATTGTCAACAGCCACAATCACCTAAATATGGTGATTGTGATTTTCAAAACTTTTTTGAAGTGCTTAATGTCATATTCAAACTCTGGGAGTTGTGAGTCTCACCTTGATTGACAGGTGAAGACAGTTGGAGACATCGGAATGTTCCCAGATGCCGTGAGGACAAGAGGAAAGGCAATTGGCCAGGGGATATAAATACCCTGACAGTCATCTTGACAAGGATCCTTGGCTTTTGGTCCCTTGGCCTGGAACCCTTGGCCTTGGACATTGATCTCTGATCTTGGAGCATTGACCTGTGGATCTCTGACTTTGGGTCCTCTGATTCTCTCTGAATTCCCCCTAGATATTTAGACATCTGAACTATCATTAGATATTTAGGTATCTGGGCCCTGGGTGGGAACTGGGAAGAGGGAAGGAGAAGAAGCAGAGGTAGGTAAGGTTGCTATTTCCTGATGGCTGTAGGACTGACATAACAACTGGCAATAAGAAGCTGAGAGGGGGATCATTGATATCTGTATCAACCAAGCAGATTGTTTTCTCTGGTTTGGCCGTGGCCAAGCTGAGCCAGAGGAGGTGAAGAACAAGAGCTCCAGCATTACTGAAACAGCCTACAGTCCTAAGGGATTAGTGATCATAGCCATTAGTGACAGGGTCTCCTATCCCCAATCCATTCCTGGTTATTCCTTTCCCTTATTAACATCTATAGATAAAGTTTATTAAGTACCTTCCTAAGTGATTATTACATCACAACCCTTGGAGAGGGAGCAATGCAGTCAGATGAAAACGTAATCCAAGGCTAATAGAGCCGAATATTAATAATCAATCCAATCCCAGGTGGGACCCGAAAGGGTTACCCATCCACCTGACCTTTAGGGATACTGCCTGGGCGCTGTTATCAAGAAGGGGAAGTTATTATAACATCCAGCTGAGTGACAGGACTTGGGTGTTCCTGCATCAGCTATCAAGGGAATCCAATGCACAGCTTCCCTGATTAATATACCCTATAATAACTATAATAGCAGACAAAGATACCTTCTTTATAACAGTTTTTGGCATAGCCAGACAAAGAACTTAGGCAAAGGGAAAGAGATAATTGAAATAACAAAGGGAAAGATGGGATTGGCTAGAGCAACCTTCATCCTAACCACCATCTCCATGTTTATATATTCCTTTACTCAGGGAGTGATTAGACTATGGTTTTATGTGATTCCTGATTATTTTATTAAGATATTAACAATATACGACACATACAAATACCTTACACTGACAATGGCAGAGTGTATATCCTACTTAGTGGCCATAGTAGTGACATTAGTAACAATAATTCAAGGATTCATGGCACTGAGAAAGCTAACCAAACTACTCTTTGGCAAAGGCAAGAACAACAATGGGGATATGGTCACATTAATGAAGGAACAGCTTAAATTGATGATTGAAATTAACAACAAAATTAAGCAAGGTCAGGCTCTAGATGATCATACAATTATGCAACTGGAAATCATTGAAAACACCAAATAGACCAAAGGCAAAAGAAACCCCTAAGACTAACATGGTAGAGTCTGGAACTCAAACTGAACTAGATTTAAATGAGCCTACAGACAAAGAATGGAGCAATGGCACCTACCACCATGTCCTTGTTCCCAATCATTGATCAAACACAGTTTAGAGAAGATGGGGAAGTCATAAACATGAAAACCTACAAAGCATTCATGACACAAGACCTAGAGGTGTTAAAGAGAAGGTTCCCCAAATTCTTCTTGTCCCCCTACAAAGCAGCAAAAGAATTGAAAGGTACTTTTAGTCTTTATAATCCATCATATTCTGACATTGAATTCATACTTGATGAATTTTTTACACAAAGTGAAAAGGCTAAATTTATTGAGGAAACAAGATCTAACAGGGATTTGACTGACCAGCCACGTGATCATGCAGGAATAGACCTGAGTTCACCAGCAAACATGAGAGCACTGATTAAATGTAGAGCAGACCTACTAGAGGCTGTAAGGATACACGGGAAAAGACCAAATGGGTGGAACAAATATGAAAGGATGAGGCAAGCTGAGGACGAACACCCAAGTTTGTTCCTGGATAGGCTAGTAGAAAACTCAGAAAATCTCCTGGGATTCAATAGAGACCAGGCAGAAGAAGCTTTACCCCATATCAAAAGACAATTTATCAAGGGTGATTGTCCTTTCAAAACTTTTTCTAAGTTTTCAAGAGTAGATTTGCCCTTCAGTATGGCAGTGAAGGCCACAAAAGGAGGAGCTAGTTGAGAAATGATTTCATGTTGGGCAGATTATTTCTGAAGGGACAAAGGCTATTGAAGCCTTAGTCCAAGGTTGCTGAGTTGCCCTAAACAAGCAAGTTTTCTTTGGCATTTGGATGCACCTCCTGTAGTACAGAGAGAGGGGGTCAGAACAGTTTTTACAGGCTTTGGCTGAGTTCTGAAGTCAGTTAGGAGTTTAGAATCTTGGAAGAAAGTTTCAGTTGGAGCTGGGTCCTCGTGGAGAGCCAGGCCAGCCAAGCTGCTTCTTCTCCCATTTGAAGATTGAAAATTTAGCCTAGCTTTAGAGTATTTGTTTGAGATTTGCTAATTTAGATAAACCCTTTGAATCTCCATACCCTACCTCATTTCCCTACCTTTCTTCCCTTACCTAATGTCTGTGAGGATTGAATAAGGAGAGTGAATCAAGGAGTAGTTTAAATCTGTGAGGGTTCAGGTATACTCTTGCAGTATTTTATCTAGAGAGGTTAGGTAGTCATCATCATATTCCCTTTTGATTTCAAGATCACCTTGAGAGCTGAGTTAAGGCAGGACCTTGCTCAAACCTCATCTCTGCCTCCCTTCCCGCACCCGAGGTTTCTTTAAACAACTGTCAGGGTTTCCTTTAATCCCCTTTACCTGACGATTTAACCTGTGAAGACAATAAACCCCTTTTGTGTTTAAACAGACCTGTTAGTTACTTTGTCAGTTAATTAGTAAGAAAAGAGAAGAAGAGGAATAGAACCAACATACTCTGGGCTTGAAGGGAAGCCGGGGTATCCAACTTGAAGGAAAGTGCAACTTCAAAACAAGTCCCTTCCTGTGAAATTAACTAAAGCCTATAGTTAATTTCAATCAGTCTATTTCCCTCAGTTTGTCTTTAGTCTAAGTCCTAGTCTATAAGCCCTGCTGCTCTTCACCTTTTCAAATTAATTCCTCCTCTCCCTGAAGATCTTTGTTACCTTCAGTGTTATACTCCCTGACTTCAGCCACATATTATATCCTGAATCTCACTATTCCATCTTACCCGTAACTCATATTATTTACCTAGCAAGTCCCTGACAACCTCCCTTCCAAAATCTCCTTTAACCAAACACCTTTCCAAAATTCTCCCATTACATCTGGCGAGCACAGTCAAACAAAAACCTACAATCTTCCGATCAAAGAAAATGAATTTTGCAAGAATAATTTTCGTGTTCGGCAGTCTTTCCTTACTGATTTGGTCTTTTATGCAGGGACTATATACATTTTGGCCGATAAAGGTACTAAATTTAATACAGCAATTGATTGAAATTTATGATTATTATAAATGGTTTGCCTTTACATTAGCTGAGTGTATATGCTTCATACCTATGGCTGTGGCAATTATTCTGTCTCTATGGCACTTTATGACAATCTCAAAAGCGGTCCTGACTCATCTGTTCAATTATTACAAGGCATCTTCTCCAAAACCCGATAATGAATGCAAGGAACTAGTAGAGAACATCAAACTACTGTTCCAGGTGTTAAAACAAATCCGTGAAGGCAAAGAACTCGATAAGCACATGACCTTATAGCTAGAAATAGTGGAATCTAAATTTTTGGGACAAAAGGAAACCGAGAAAGAGCAACCTATTCAAAATGCAGTGGTCTCTGTACTTCCAATAGTGGACAGGACTATTGTGCAACCTGGAGAGGGGATGGCGCATGTCAAAACATACAAGGCATTCACTCCTAGTGACATGGAAGTTTTGAAAAGGCGTTTTCCCAAGTTCTACGAAAAACCTTACAAGAGTTTGAAAGAATTAAAATGGGTGTTCACTCTTTTCAACCCTAGTTTTGATGATGTCGAAGCCTTAGTCCAAGGTTGCCGAGTTGCCCTGAACAATCAAGTTTTCTTCGGCATTTGGATGCACCTCCCTGCTAGGTTTCTTTAAGCACATACCCACTCTCTGGACACACCATGTATATGTTGGCAGTAAAATGTGGCCCAAATTTATGGGAGAAGAGCTATGATATACCAGTAATTCATACTTAGATGAATGTTTAATATTTAAGACTTCAATGGCATTGTGAGTGACCATGTTTTTTTTTTTCATAGATTTGGACGCAAAAACCAGAGTGGCCAAATAGTAGCAATCCATCTGTCCCCAACCACCTAAGAGCATTACCTCCTAGCACCAAGAGTATGCATTGTGGTTGCATGGTGGTGCCTCTCTGCAAACCCCAGACCAGCTGGTTGGGGTGAGCTAGTTACCCCAGAGATCATGTTAGTGGCTACAACCCCAGTGGATGCTACATACATGTTACAACAATATATGTATTATATTTTGTCTGTATTAGATACTTATCTAGAGAAGCAGCCTGTCTCAAATGGCACTCTGCATTACTGTCTGTTAATCTGATTTTGACAAACCAAGAATAATTCTTTAGGGACTGAAATACTTTGCACCTAAGCTGAGAAAATGTAACACTAACTTCAATGGTCCCTCCTCCCATGGAGACTATGTATATTGCTACTGTGTCTTTAAAAAAGGAGAGAATCTTAGAGAACAGTGAACTGTGATGGCAGGAGTCTATGTGAGGTCCAATGAGAGAAGTTTGAACTGTTGGAAAAAGACTATGTGACCTGTTTGACAAAAGGCTGCACTATAGACTGTAATAGCTTATTGCCAGTCTTAAAGAGTAGAGAAGCTAGGAGACTAGCAGTTCAACTGCCATTCTATGGGGTTTCAGTAATAAAGAGTCTGTTTTTCTATTATGACTAAGAGAATAATTGAGATATAAAGAGAAAGAATGAAGATATTTCTAACAGAAATGATTTCTGATCCTGAATGAACCAAATGATGGTGGTGGAGACTTTTGAAGTGAAATCATCTGCGGTTACAGTGAGAGTTTGAGAACACTCTTTCTGGTCATGTGCATTCTCATGGCTGAGAATTTTCTCTGTTGTATTTATTTCATTGTTAACAATTTTTTTTTATTCTCAAACAGTACTATTCATTTCTTCACAGAGGAGCATAAGAGATTTATAATGGAGATGATTAAATCCTATTGGGACAGAAGTCTAACTTCGCTGATTGAGATCATTTTGAATGCCTCTGAGATTCTAAATAGTATTACTGTAGCTTTAAGAGCCAAATAGAATATTGAGAAAAGCATTTTAAGGGGTAGTTGTTAAATGTCTGACTATGAATTGCTTCTCCCTATGGAGTCAGAAATATCTTTTATCTGAGACCCATAAGGATCTATAAGGAATCTATGGAGAAGATAAAGTGTTATATAAACATTATTATCAGGTGATGAGATTATAAAGAAGTGATAGGTCATAAAAAGACACCTTACAGAGAATTCTGCAAAGCACTTGCTTGTAAGAAGCTAGCAAGTGACATAATTTGGAAATAGAGTTAGTTGTTAAAATTTACTGTTCTTTATTTTAAAGGTACTGTCCTTCCGCATAGAGTAGCTTAGTGTTCAGTGCCCAGAAGCAGCTTCTCCCCTCAAAAAACAAAACAAAAACCCATCTTTTGTTTCAAGAGAGCAGGATTATAACTAGTTTCATACAAAATTTCTGAAATCCACATGTAAAGAAATAGTTGGCAGATGGGGCAGATTTAAGTGATGGGACAGAAAACGAAAATGTGGTTCAATGACTTAAGTCACCTCATAGAAAATATAAGGTGATGTCTCATTTTTATAAGTAGTATTTGATACCTTAAAAGTAGTAGAGAACTTTTATTTAAACCCAGTAAAATGTGAACTGAATAGAATAGGAATGAGTTGGTGTGTTAAATAAAGCTAAACTGATGTTTTATCAAGGATTTAGGTGACTCAGACTATGTCAAAGCTGAAATACTGCAAATGTATGTCTTTGCTTTATTTGCTGATAAACTGTACACTTTCAAGGATTTTTACATTTGTAGAGAAATAAGATTTTTAAATAGTTATTGAATGAGAAAGCTTTTCCCCAGTTTATTAATATATAATGTAGTAGAATGGGAGCTTAAGCCAATTAATGAGAAAGATTATAAGTTTACAGATAATAAATTAATTATACAAACATATTCTTGGATTACCCTAATGCTCAGGAGAAAAAGACTGAATCAAGTATCATGCTGACAGGAGACACATAATTGAGTATGGCCAACTCGATTCCTCATCCTGAGGAAATATTTAAACATACCTCTAGATTATCCTAAAATTCAGGATGAGATTAAGTATGGAAATGAGTTAAGTAGCAGGCTGAGGGAGCAATTTAGAAATAAATGGGTTTGTTTCCAAATCTTGACCACAGTTATTGGAGGAGTGAAGACAAGAAATCTACTTGAATTAGAATTGGAAGAGATTCCCATAATTTCATCCCCCTTCATTATAAGAGTTAGCACTTACATAACACTTTAAGGTTTGCATAGTGCTTTAAAAGTATCTCATTTTATCTTCACAACAACCCTAGGAGGTTGGTTTTATTATTATCCCCATTTTATAGGTGAGAAAACTGAGGCAGACCAAGTTAAGTGACTTGGCCAGGATCACACAACTATTAGGTGCCTGTGGCTGGATTTGTACTCAGTTTTCTCTTGACTCCAGGTCCAGTGCTCTATGTATCGCACCATATAGCTGCATCACACATAATAAACCCACTGTGTGGGGCTGAGAATCGTATGAACTTCATACAAAAGAAGGCTTAAGACTAACAAAGGCATGTGTGGCTTTTTGGGGGTGGGGTAGGGAACTGAGTTACCATGCTTGGAAACTTGTCCCAAATAGGTCGTATTGATAGGCTAGGCACTTGGGAAAAGAGATGAATATCATGAGCTTGAGAAGAGTCAAAATGGCAAGTAGAAGAGATGAGCAGACAGATGAGTGATAAGTATTTGTGCACTACAAGAGCTCAACTCGGGAGATCAGGGCAGTTAGAGCCAACCACTGGAAAACTGCTTCTGTGGCTGGAAGGATGGAGGGTGGTGGAGGAGAAGAATCATTATCTATAGGAAGCTGCTTAAGAACTATATAGACCAGAGGGCAGTGAGGTGCCACAGTGGAGAGAGTTGGTAGCACCTCAAATTTGGCCTCTGACACTAGCAATGCGACCCAGGGCAAGCCACTTCAATCTATTTGCCTCAGTTTTTTCACTTGCAAAATGAGCTGGAAAAGGAAATGGCAAATCATTCCAGGATCTTTGCCAAAAAAACCCCAAATGGGGTCATTAAGAGTCAGGTATGATTGAACTGACTGCATGAGAAAATCAGAAGATGAAGAGGTGTATATAGATAAGGAGCAACCATTCAGTATCATCATGGAAAGAAAGGAGATGGAAAAATCCAATCTTGACTACCTGCCTGGAGTTTCACCAAGGTAGTACTTTAAGTCATAAAGTCTGTATAAGAAGTCTCTGGGGGATAATTGCTTAACATGAAAAGGGGGGGGGTTACTTTCTAGGGGCTCAGACAGCATTGCTATTCATCTACATACACACATATGTATCTATACACACACATATATATGTATAAACTGTGTTTCTTTGGACTTATAAATAAAACTGTGGTTTTGAGCCCCAAGAACCCACAGGTTTATAAATAAAGCTGATAAGATACTAATGTTCCTAGGCCATCTGGATGGGGATTTCGAGGCAAAAATAAAAATCCCCCAAGGCAAAGTTAGGACCCTCTTAAGGGTTGCCTCTGGCATAAGGATTCTTTTATAGACAATTTAAAAAACCATAAACAGACGTTTACCAGTTAACATACACAATCATTTATAAGACTGTTTGGTTTTCTTTTGTTTTTTATTTGTTCTTATTTATACAAATTTATTTCTAAAAATTCTCACAACCATTCAGGTTCCTGAGTACTAAGATGAACACTGGACAAACCACAAGCCATTGGCAATGGCATAAAGTAGGAAGTTGCTATCTTGGGTGGAGTAGGTAGTACTATTTTCTGGTAAATGATACCCATATCCAACTCCTAAATTAAATACAAGCAGCCCCAAGCTGTAGAACCAAGGATGTGGAGATTTACTCAGTGGGAGAACCATAGATACCATGTATTTAAAATAGCTGATAGCAGCAGCCTTTAATTTACTTAAATCATCATTTATTGTGAACCTACTATATACTATATGCTAGGCACTATGCTAAGCTCTGGAGGGACAAAGGCAAAACAGTCTATCCTCAAGGAGCTCACAATCCAATGAGGGGTGAAGTAGCAGTAACAACTTGCCAGTGACTTTGCATGTACACAAGATAAATTGGAGTTGAATGAAAGTGGAGACACTATTAGAATTAAGAGGTATGGGGGGTGGGGGGAAAGTTCCTTATGGAAGGTGGAATTTTAGCTGAGTCTTGAAGGCAGAGAAAGAAAGAAAATTCCAAGCATGGGGGACAGTAGTGAAAATGTCAAGTCAAAAAATGGGATATTTTGTGAGAAAACAAAAGAAAGCAAGACATTGATACGAGATCATAGAGTATAAGGAGAATAAAATGTAATAAGCCTGGAAAGGTGGAAAGGAGTCATTATGAAGGGCTTTATTAGCCACACGCATTTTGTATTTGATCTTGGAAGCAATAAGGAGCCAATGGAGTTTATTGAACTGAACGAGAGAGTGGGGATGGGATGAGACATAATATGGTCAGACCTACACTTTAGGAAGATCACTTTGATAGCTGAGTGGAGGATGGTAGACTAGAGTGGGGAGAGACTAGGCTTGAAGTGATGAAGACTCGCACCAGACCTTGGACCCCAAATCTGACACCATCCACACCTCCTCTCCCATGCCATTTTTATGTATTAGTAATGAACAGGGCTAGACACTCTGGCACGGAAAACTAGGCATAGAAATGAGCACTCTACAAGAGAGTTACTATGGTTAAGCTCCAAGGAATTGAGTGAACAGTGCCAAGGAGCATGAAGGGTCAGAATTTCAAGATGACCATGCAAGTGTTTCAGGTCAGAGGTCCTGGACTTCTACCTGGTTTAGCAACTTTGTACCAGTGACCTTAAGAAAGCCAATTTTTCTGAGTTAGTTTCCTTATCTGTAAAATGAAAGGGAGATAGAAACAAATGAGTCAAACTTCCATCTCCAAATCTATAATCTTAAATCCCAGGAACTGTTTTGGACTGGTGCACAATTAATTACACTGTGCAGCCAGAAAATACAGCAAATAAACTACTTTTGAAGAATGGACCAGTGGACTAGAATACAGAAGATTACTCTTCTACATTAAGAACCTAAGGTCTGTATTGAACTGAGCAGATTCTGATATAACACTGAGTTTGGTCTTCTATGATGGATTGGATGTCATGAATATTATTCTCCCCATCCCTACATCATGAGTACCAAGTATTCATAGTCAGGGGTTGGATAGTAATCCAGGGAAAACCAAAAGATGCTTTTTCGTAGTTAACTCATTGACCACAATGTTCAAACTAAGTTACAAATTCGGCCTTTAATTTTAGAAGATAATGGATCTTTCTCAAACCCAGGGGTGTCTTCGTTTTTTAAACTCCCAGAATCTGAAGGCAATTATCCATTTTATAAATGGATTGACTACAACATTCCTTTAAACGATGAACATCTATTTGATTTTTAATATTATTTTATACACAGCTTTTTAGGAACACCTCCATTGTTCCAAAACAAGGCATACTTCTATGTTAAAGGGGATAGGGCAGGCATCAAAACACTTTGGCTGCTGTAGCTACAATATGCTGAAGAAATCAGAAAAAACAAAAACCAAAACCAAACTTGGACAATAAAGGTTTTTTTTTTTTTTTTTTTTTTTTTTTTTTTTTTTTTTTTTTTTTACAGTAGCAAGATGCATTTGTATGGTATTAAAGGGAGTCTTACAAACAGTTTTGTAAAGTACTTAAAGAAAACAGTTTAGACCACTTAAATGGCTAGCTAGACCTTTTCTTATTCAGTTGTACCTCTCCCTCATATTGTTATTAAACTATTAAGATATGCCTTTAGAAGAAATTTTCCTGGGGGGGTTGGGGAAGCTTTTATTGGCTTTAGAGTCAAGCAACTTAGAGTCATATCTCTCCTATTGCCTGTATGATAGACAAGTCATTGAAAGTCCTTTTTTCACCCCCAAAATAAGCAAGTTGACTCAGAAAGTCCCCAAGTTCTCTTCTACCTCAAGATCTGTGAACTACAACTTAGAAGCTGATTCATACTATAGCCAAACAACTTTATTATCAAGTTTCACAGCTAGTTTTCTTTAGCCTCACCTAATTTCTTTTCAGCTCTAAGTAGTTGTCAGGACCTTTTCAAACTTTCACAGCAAACACTTTAAATTTGAAATGTTTGCATGTATAAAGAGTGGATTTTTCACTTCTAATGAATGGAAATTGAGTACCTCAAAGTATTAATAAGGAAACTGAAAGGTATTTCAGGTAAAACAGACTTTTGTTTTGTTTTGTTTTCCAGAGACCTTGTATTTTCTCTTCCTCCAAGGTAAATGCTTTAAAGAGTAGGTTGAAATTCTTTTAGAACTATTCCCGAGTTCTAAAAAATTATGTTCCCAAATGATAGTTCCTATAAAAAGTTCATTTTTATTCTCATCAGAACCTCTAAAATGAAAGGTCTCAAGCAAAAAATAAGCCAACTTAAGAGGGACAAAAGATACGACATATGTAACTTGTTGCTCAATTTCAACATATAAAGTATTTCCATTTTTCCAGAGGCTGAATTCTTTTTCTTTGTTTACTTTCTCATTCACTTTTTCTGCTTATGTAGCTGGAGTTTGTGTGCCTTCCATCATTCCAGCTTGCCTAGTTTCCCAAATTTCCCCATATTTATTTATTCTCTTCATATCTGGAAAATCCTCATTTTGTTATAGCATAAACCACAACTTAACTATTTCTCCTGTTATTAAGCCATGTCTATTTCTTTTGTCAATTTTAACAGATGCCTAAGAGAATCTTTTAGCTGTTTCTAGTAACTCTTCAGAGTATATCCTAAAAGACTTAAAGGGCCTAAAGGTCTGAAAAAAACAAACAAACCAAAAACATGTGTATTACCAGAATGCTAAAATGATTGCCAAATCACAGTTCTAGTAAGAAATTGGTTCTAATAAACCCTAACAGATTTTTGTTTTTTATTATTTGGCTGATTTTATGTATGTAGTTGCACCTTTATTAATGAAGCTAAGCTGTACATTTTTTAAGTGAATATTATAAGGTTTGCAAATTTGAAAATTTAGCCATCCTGGACACCAGGTACTGGTATTAAAAGTTAAATTACTTTTTAAAACAAAACCCCCAAAAAGGTTAGCCCTTTTGTTGTAAATGATTTCCCTCATTTTAAATTGGTAACTTTTTGCTATAATTCTCTTCACATTTTCATTTATCAACACCAACGATTTTTTAAATGTTAAATCCAAAATTTCATCTCCCAATTCTTTTCAGCATTTTTTTAAAGCCTTTTATGCAGCTGGAATTCACTAGATCTACAATCCTTTATCCTACCCTGTACCATGGTAACAGACAAGTGGGTTTAAATCCCTTTCTTTCATGACTGCCAAATTATTTTTTTTCAAATACGTTTTTAAAATATAAAATTCATCTCATCGGGCTTTCAGTTTCTTCTATCAACCACTTCTAGAAGCCAACATAAAATGAAAAGCCAAATCTAGAGGCGATTACGTCACAAGGCAGTGCCCGCCATGAAAATTTAGGGGTTTATCACTTTTGCTTTTAATCCCTTGGTTTAGGTTCCTGCACCAAGGGAAGAGTCAGAATAGTCAAGGGTGATGATCTTCATGGCATGGAAGCCCCCTCCCTCCCTTTAAACCTTCCAAAGAACGCCAATCTTCTCCCGCCTGCCATTAGGTTTTTGGTTGCTTTCCCCTCCCCCCTTCCCCAAGCCTCGCTCTTTCCAAACAGGACCCTAACGCCATGGAGGAGCTCCAGACACAAGAGATTGGGCTCCCATAGAGCCCCTCACTAAATTGTGGGCCAGTCCTTTGGACTCGACCAGTGCCCTTTCCCAGATTCTCTTTAATTGCCTGGCCGGGCCATGGCTTCGATTTCTCCTCAGATTTTTAGATTAACAAAAAAAGAAAAAAAAGAAAAAAGAAAACAATTGAGAAATGAGAGACGTCGAGAGTGAGACAGAGGCTGAGAGATAATGTCACAAAATCCCTGAGGCTTGTAAAGGGGCCAGAGAATATCTTCTCCAGGCCAAAATAGTCACAGGAAAATGAAGCAAAAACACACAAAAAGAGAACAAAAGGAATGCTATGGCCGGCGCGGACGGCCCTTCTTTTTATAGGCTCAGGGCTTATTACCATATTATAATGACGCTCTCTCTGATCGTCGCCTTCCATTGGTGGTGGAGTACCATGTGATTTTTCTCACCCCACAGTGAGAACGCCTAGCTAAGCTGAGATAAAGGAGTTGGGAAAGGGGAGAGGGAGGGGGAGGGTTGCTCCTCCAATCACTTTCTGACTCCTCCCCCTAGCCTCCTGTCCAATCAGCAGGCTCAATTGACTAGCTCTTTGTGAGTTACAGGGCTTCTCCCTGGGTGTGAATGGACTCTGAGTAGGTGGAGAAATTGTCTGTCCAGTTACTCAGCAGATCATTCAGTCCTGGGGTGGGAAAGAGAATGGAATGTGGAGGATTGAATGTCGGGAACTGAAGGAGGGCAGGGACACCAAAGCCAAGAGGGGGGGGAAAGATAAATTGGGAGGGGCCATGTCCTCTTTTTGAATTTCCCTTTAAAAGAACCAGGGATGGGGCAGTTATAGGTGGCTCAGTGAATTAAGAACCAAGTCTGGAGATTGAAGGTCCTGGTTTCAAATTTGATCTCAGACTCTTCCTGGACAAGTCATCTAACCCCACTGCCTAGCCCTTACCAATACACAGTATTGCTTCTAAGGTGGAAGGTAGACGCTTAGAAAAAACCCAAAGGAGAAATAGGGAAACAGCACACTTAACAAATTTTTAGATGACAAAGAAATATCTGACACACTGAATGAAAGTCAGGATCCCAAAAGACCCTGACAGTCTAGATTGAACATTCGGGACAAATTTAATAAGATGAAATTTAATGGGGATAAATGTAAAATCTTGTGTTTGAGTTTAAAATAAACAACTTCACTTTCATAAGATTGGGGAGAATTGATTATGAAGCATTTATATAAATGATATTAGCCTGTGACATAGCCAACAAAGGGATTCAGAAATCTGGGCTGTGTTCAGACAGGGATGATGTCCAGAAAGAGTGAGGCCCCACTGTATTCACAAGATCTTTGATTTAGAGGTCATCTAGGATAACCTGCCCATTTTACAGATGAGAAAACTGAGAAAACCAAAGGGTTTGTGGCTTGCATGCCAGACAGGTAGAAAGAGAAAGAACCAGAATTTGAACTGAGACCCTCTGACTTCGAACTCAGCTTTTTCTGCCACAACACCCTGGGTAGATCACCTCTGGCATACTGTACTCAGTTCTAGGCTCAGCATTTTAGGAATGACATTGACATGCTGGGCCATGTACCAAAAAAGGTGACAGGATAGTGAAGGACCTAGAGAATGTTAGAATGAATGGATGGGATGAGAGCCACTTCTTGAATGCTTGGCCTGGAGGAGATGGGCTACATGATGATGGCTGTCTTCAAGTATTTGGAGGGGTTTCATGTGGAAGAAATATAGAACCTCAACTAACAAGAAATGTAAAATGTTCTGCTTGGATTGAGAGAGCAGATCTAGGAGCAATGGATGTCTGGAGGGAGAGTTAGGCCTAAGAGGTTGAAAAATCTTCCTGCCAAATAGTACTGAGGGAAATGAGCTGCCTTTGAAAAGAGTGGTTTCTTGTCGCCTATAGGTGGTCAACTTGTCAGGGGTGGCTTAGAAGGGATTTTTAATCATCTGACAAGAAGAAGCCAGTCAATAAGCATTTTATTAAGTGCTTAGGTGGCGCAAAGTTTAGAGGCCAGAGCTTGGGAAATAGGAAGCCCCAAGTTTGAATCCCTTCTCAGACTTACTAGCTGTGTGACTCTGGAAAAGTTCCTTAACTTCTCTGTGCTCCAGTTCCCTCATTTATAAAAATGGGGATAATAATTGTACCTGTTTTCTAGGTTTGTCGTGAGGATCAAGTGAGTTTAAAATTTTCTAGCCTTGAAGCACTATATTAATTGTTGTTTAGTCACTTTTTAATGGTGTGTGACTCTTTGTAACCCTGTTTTGGGGTTTTCTTGGCAAAGGTACTGGAGTGGTTTGACATTTCCTTCTCTAGCTCATTTATAAATAAGGGAAACTGAGGCAAACAGGGTTGTGTGATCTGCCCAGGTTCACATAGCTAGTAAGTTTTGGAGGCTAGATTTGAACTCTATCGGATGAGTTTTCCTGATTCCAGGCCTAAAACACTATCCATTGGGCAACCCATATGTAAACACTAGCTAATATTATTTTGCCAGGCATTGTGCCAAGCTCTAAGGATACAAGAAAAAGTAAAAGCATCGTTTTTACTTTTAAGGAAGACACATTTTAATATAAGCATTCATTAAGCCCCTACTATGTGTAAGATGCTAGAAATATGAATATGAAAAAATAAGACTCTGGCCCTGCCCTTACATACCTTATATTAGAAAGGAGAGAGGAAAAATGGATTTTCAAAGGCATCTCATTTATATTCAGGGACAGCAACCAAAGGAGGTCACATTCTAATGGGACAGATGACACGCAAAAAAAAAAAAAGTCAGAAAAAATGTAATCAGTGTATAGGGAAGGTTAATTTCTGAAAGAAGACACTAGCAGGACCTCCACCCTAAGAGAAATAGTCAGACATAGACTAGACTTTGAGGTTCCTTTCCCCCTCTGAGATTCTGTCTTCCATGAAGAATGAGGGTCTAAAGTACAGGGCAGACTGTTCTATGAAAGACTATCCTCAAATCTGAGCTAACAGATTTTGCTAGGCTGGACACTTAAAAGTAAGAGCTGGGGAAAGCATTATTCACCCTCTGGAAAATCTGAGCTGCAGTGAGGTCTGCTAGGAACAGAAACCTACTTGTTGATTCAGCCCTGTCTGCTCCTGAAAGAGGCTTCTTCATAGCCTTACCATATTAAATAGTTGGGGCAAGACTTCATATCCTTGAAGATTTCAACACTGTCTCTGACAAAAGAGGTAAAGACCGGAATCTCAATTTTAAGTGATCTTAACTCTTAGACTAGGGAAATCTAACAGATGACATTTGAAGATATTCCCACGGTTTGCAAATGAGGCTCAGTGACCTCTTGGAAAACACACACACAGAAATATATGCATGTCAGTTCTCTCAGAGGACAGCTTTTCTCTGGACTTCATTTCTTCCTCTCTGAAATAAAGAGGTTGGTCTGGATGATCTCTGAGGCCCCTTCCAGCTCTAAATCTCGGATCCTATGATATGATAATTCATCTTTTATAGACATGTAGATGATGACAGAAACATAAGCATGGGACATTAACAGAAGGATTAATTGACAAGCTCCAATAAAATGTAGCATCCACCTCACAGACAGCGATAGTTCCACTGAGCTCATTGATATTTAGACCACATATAGGGATCTCAGTTTAGGGGTCATAATTTAAGAGAAGAATTGACAAGAGACCCTCCAGAGCAGGATGCCCAGAATGATTAGGGGTCTGAAAATCAGTTTAAGGAATTGGAGAATCTTAGCCAAGAGGAAAAGAAGTGGAGCAGGGGTGGAGGTAGAGAATAGTATCTTCAAATATTTAAAGGCTTATCATTTGGAAGAAAGAGTGAACTTGTTCTCTTTTGTCTCCAAGGGCAGAACTAGAACCGATGAGTGGATGTTATGTTGTTGTTTAGTTGTGTCTTATTCTTCAAGACCCCATTTGGGGTTTTCTTGGCAAAGATACTGGAGTGGTTTACCATTTTTTTTTTCAGCTCATTTGATAGATGAGGAAACCAAGGCAAGCAGATGACTTGCCCAAGGTCCCACAACTAGAAATAGGCATGCAGATTTTAGCTCACAAGTAACAGCTTTCTGACTGTCAGAACTATTCAAGTGATTTCTTGTGAATTGGATTCAGGCAGAGAGACAGAGTCATCAACCGTCAGGCATGTTGTAAATCTGATACCTGCCTTGATCAGGAAATTAGTCTAGAGGGGCCTCAAGATTCCTTCCAACTCTAAGAAACTATGAAAAAGAAATTGGACAGAACAGAAAAGAATTAAGCCAGGGGCAAAGTGGGAGGCTCAGTGGATCTGAGAGCCAGGCCTAGAAATGGGAGAACCTGTGTTCAAATCTGGTTTCAAATATTTCCTAGCTATGTGACCCTGGGCAAATCATTTAACCCCATCGCCTAGCCCTTACTATTCTTCTACCTTAGGACCAATGCATAATATTGATTCCAAGATGGAAAATAAGGGTTTAAAAAAAAAAGAAATGAAACCACAAACAATAAAAACCTGAACCCCAATTAAAGCCATGCCCTACACCTTGTCCTTGGTCTTTCTTCAGGGTTTAACTGCTCCGTCATTATGCTGTCATTTTCTGATCCTGGTAGGCTTCAGAGGAAGTTTAGGAAACAATGCTGGGCTAACTGATGGGGAGATCTCATCAACAAGCTTACAATGATATCCTCTTTTTTTGCTGTTGTTTTTGAGAACTTTGAACCATCTTGGGAACCATAGATAGAAAAGATAGAAGTTATAACTCCATTTTGCAAAGTGGGAGAGGTTGAGGTTCACACATGTACACACGTTCTGAAAAGAGAAAAAATAATCATTGACATGTATATAATCTTTGCAAAACACATATTTATTCTTATTTTTGAAGCAACAAGGGGATGTAGTAGAGAGGAACCTAGACTTGGAATCGGGAAGACCCGAGTTCAAATTCTGCCTTAGACTCATACTAAATGTATGACCCTGGTGAAACCACTTGCCCTCTCATTGCCTCAGTCTCCTTGTCTGTAAAATGAGGGGAGTTAGATTCGATGGCCTCTAAGGGCCCGTCTAGCTCTATCACCTTATGATCATCTGAGCCATACCATAATGCTGTGGTGAGGGAAGGGCTATTAGTATTATGGTTTTATACATAAAGAAACAGGTCAGAGATGGAGTGACTCATCCATGGTTATACTGTGAGTAGCTATCAGAGACAGGGTTCAAACTTTTTCCTTCTTATTATAAATCCAGTGTTCTACCCACTATATCACACTTTCTTCTCACCCTTCCTGTTTTTTGTTCCTTAAGAATTTTCATTATCATGAATAACAATAACCAATATGGAAGTACATTTTGTATGATAATACACGTATAACCCAGATCAAATGGCTTACCATCTCTGGGAATAGGGGGAAGGAAAGGAGGGAGATCATTTGGATCTTAAAAATTTGGAAAAACACATGTTGAAAATGATTATTACTTGTAATTGGGAAAATAGAATACTTAAAAGAGTAAAAAAAAGATTGTACCCCACAATTCTTTTCACTTTCTGCCTTCTCTCCTTACTCTTGTTATGCCCCCTTCCCAATAATTTCTAAAATATATAATGATATTATCATTGTTATCATTACCATTAAGATTTTTGAATGTCCATAGCTCTGATAAGTACTATAAATAAGAAAAGAGGTAAGACCATATCCCACTATTCTTTCAATCTCATCTTTTAACTGTAATTTTTATATATGAAAGATATATACAGAATAAGTAAAATATACATTGATATAGAAACATATTAAATTCTAACATTAATCCCTGTGTAGATTATAATGGTGTGGTCCAACTACAGTGTAGACAAATGCCTATCTCCCATCTGGACCTCTATTAAACTCTGGTTTCCATTTTTTCATTAACTCCTGGAAATCTCTACCTGGATGGCCTGACAGCACCTCAGACTCAACATGTACAAATCAGAAGTCCTCATCTTCTTGGCAACACCTGCCCTTCCTTCCGTTTCCCTCTGTCTGTTGAATTCATCACCATCCTTCCGTTTCACCCAGATTAGAAGTCTCAAAATCATTTTGAACTTCCCTCTCCCTCACCCCTCACATCTAATCTGATTCAGAGTCTTAGAGACCTTCACAGTGTCTCTTGCATCCATCCATTCCTTAGTGGTCTCAGTACCTAATTCAATCCCCCTCTACCTCTCGTCCTCTCAACCCGACTATTGCTACAAGCTCTCTTCTCAAGTCTCCCTGCCTTTAAGTTTCTTCAATCCATCCACATAACTGCCAGCTTAGTATTTTAACACAAATACATCTGGCTGCATCATTCCCTTGGTGAAAAACTTTGAAGTGTTCACGTCACGAATAGGATGCAATAAAAGCTCTTTAGATGGCCTTTTAGGCTACCCATAGTCTGGCTCAAAAGTATGTTTCCAGCCTTATTTCCCACTTTTCCCCTTCATGAACTCATAGGTTCCATCCAAGCCAGAGCCTCTCCCTTCTTCCCAGTCATACCTCGCATTCTGTGTATTTAAACCAGGTTTACCAATGCCTGAGACACATTTCTTGAACATATGATAGTCAAAGCCTTGAGGAGGTACCACCTCCCTGGAGCCTTCTCTGATTGCATTCCCTCCACTCCCACCAAGGATCTCTCCTTCCTTGAATTTCCCTAGGGCACCTGGTCTAGGTATCTTTTTTTTCCCCTCTTACCACTCTACCCTCTGCTATGCTTCCCTCTCTCCCCATTAGCTTATAAACTCCTGGAAGGCCAGCTCTTTTTTTAAACTCCTTCTTTATGTCTTTATGGGATGCTTTCTTCATAATAGCCCCGAGATAAGTGTTTTTCACTGAATTAAAGTCAAAATTACAGAATCACAAAATTTTAGAATTGGAAAGGACTTCTTTTTGTGCAAAAAGAATCCTTTCCTCAAGTACTTCTCTAGCCTCCACTTGAAGAGCTCCAAGGAGGGGACGCCCACCACCTTTTGTGGTATTGGAAATTTAGGGGTCATTGAACTAATTTTATATCCATTTTATTTCTTACACTTTTGAGGCAAACTCTTCCATTTGTGGGCAGCTCTCATTGGTAGCTAATGTCTAGCTAATCATTTACAAAAGAGCACTTTAGGGTTTACAAAGCACTTGGCAAATATCAATTCTCACAACACTAGAAGGTAGGTGCTATTCTCAACCCTATTTTAAAGAGGAGAAAATCGAAGCAGACAGGTTAAGTGACTTGTCCAGAGTCACCTAGCTAGTATGTGTCTGAGGCAAAATTTTTTTCAAACCCTTATGTTCTCTGTCTTAGAATCCATACGATGTATTGGTTCCAGGGTAGAAGAGTGGTAGGGATTAGGCAACTGGGTTTAAGTGACCTGCCCAGGGTCACACTGCTTATATGTATTCAGATAAGATTTTTAAAAAACCCTTATCTTCTGTCTTAGAGTCAATTCTGTGTGTTGGTTCCAGAGTAGAAGAGCCATAAGAACTTTACAGTGGAGGTTAAGTGACTTTACCAAAGACTTTTTTTAAATTTACTTTCTGTCTAAGAAACAATACTGTGTATTGGTTCCAGGGCAGAAGTGTGGTAAGGGCTAGGCAAGGAGGGTTTAATGACTTACCCAGGGTCACACAGCTAGTATGTGTTGAGGCAAGATTTTTAAAGAACTCTTACCTTCTGTCTTAGAGTCTGTACTGTGTATTGTTTCTAAGGCAGAAGAATGATAAGGGTTGGTCAATGGTTGTTAAGTGACTTGCCCAGGGTCACACAGCTAGGAAGAGTCTGAGGTCAAATTTGAACCCAGAACTTCCTCTCCCTAGGTCTGGCTCTCAATCTACTGAGCCACTGGGCAGTCCCCTGCCCTTATTCATCTTGCTGAGGATTCATGGTTCCTCAGACTCCAGTCCACAAGTTTGGTCTAAAAGGCAATGGCAGAGAGGAATCTCGAGGATCTCAGGAGGTAGAAGGAGAAAGAGCCCCATTAGAGTCTAATCTCCCTCATTTCACAGGTAAAGAAATCAAGGTCAGGGGAGACAAACAAACGAATTCTTCCCAAGTTCCCAAGGCGGTTCGGAGCGAAGCCAGGATTCCAGGCCAGGCTTCTGACTCCAGACCCTCCCGCACCCCTTCCTGGGTCAGCCAGAGCAAGCCCGAGCCCAGCATCCCGCCGCCTCCTTTCCCCTCCCTCTAGGTGGACGCACCACCCAGGCAGTCCCGTAGGAGAGGGCGGGCGGGCGGGCTGGCTCCTGTTTACTTTGCAGTGAAAGGGGCTTCTTTTGAAGCTCTTGCTCCAGGGCTTGGAATTTCCAGCTCGAACACTGCCCATATTGAGTGAGACCAGGTAACCACAGGCTCCGGTGGGGAAAGAGGAATTCCTGGTGAGGAGTTCGGCCAAGGGGCAGAGGCACTCGAACGCCTTTCGGAGGCGGCTCCAAACGAAGTCCGAAGACCCTTTGGAGAGAGAGCAGCGGCTTTCCCCCCTTTTGTGTATGTGTCTGTATGTGTGTGGGGGAGAGAGGGGTCTGGCTGCGGTGCTGGGGAGGAGAGGCTTAGGGAAGATGGCAAGAGACAGCGTTGATGGTCCTCTGCGTGATGGACAGCCGAGCCACAATGTTCACCTCTCCCAGGGCAGCAGCTTGTGAATAGCAGCGGAGTGATTCATGCGACGTTTCATCCTCTTTCTCAGACTTGTAAACACAGCTATAAAAATCTCCCAGTATCACGGGGAGAGGCTTCTCCACCCTGCCCCTTCCGGCCTCCCCCGACCCTCAGCTCCATCCTTCTCCGCCATCTCTCAGCCTCCCCGCGACCTCCCACCCTGAGCCACTGGGCAGCAGAGCCGGGCTCTGGAAATTCTCTTCTCTGCCACGTTTCCTGCAAGCTGCTATTTTGGGAGGATGAAGGCTGCCTGTTTGGGTCCAGGGGAGGGAGGTGAGGGGCCGCGGAGCCCCAGAACGAGTGAATGAACCCAAGCCATTTGGTGACACTGAGATTTGGTAACACTTCTTCAAAAACAGAGGCAGCTTTGACTCTGCGGCCTGGGAACAAAGATGTCTGTCACGTAGGGCCTCTTGGATGTGAATATGAAAGCAATACCATTGTGCTGGCCCAGAGCTTCAGGAAACTGGGAACAGGGACCGCGGATGGGCCAGTTTGGTCTTAAAGAAACAGGGGATGAGACCAGAATGGGGAATGGGGTGGAGGGAAACACGGGGATTGAACACTTTGCCGTGTTTGTTTTTCTTTGGACACATTTGGGACCATATAATTTGGGGTAAATTCAATTCACATGTCCTACTTCCCCATGCCCCAGGACACAGCCACATATTAACATGTAAACACAGTTCATTTCCAAGAAATCCAGAGAGAGACAGAGAGAGGGGAGAGGGAGAGGGAGAGAGGGGGGTGGGGGAGACAGACAGAGAGTTGGGGGGAAGAGCAAGAGTGACAGAGAGAAAGAGGAAAGGAAAGAGGGAGGGAGGG